>NW_010398229.1:22883-44677 GCF_000710305.1 Buceros rhinoceros silvestris | reverse complement strand
GTGTGGGGGTAGGGGGGTGGGGATTGCATTAGCGTCATTTCAACGTGTTCTCCCAGTTTTTATTACTTTAATTTGGAGTCTTTATGTTGTTTTTGCAGCTGTTTTATTTTAATAGATAACAGCAGCTCAGTAGATTTATGGCACTCTACCTCATCCTGTAAATCCTATACTTTATGGGAAAATTTTTTTCCTTCTTGGCAGGCAGCTTCTAAGCACACTCCCAACATTTTACAAATCAAACCTTTGTCTTTTACAGCTTTAGTTGAGCCCACTGCATCAGATAACATTTTTTCTACCTCTTCCCAATTGTGACAATTATTTTAAGACCAGTCCTTTGGGAAGGTGGGATTTGGTGCGATACTGCATCTTTATAAGTATTTGGTGATTTTGCTTGTCATCTTGCTGACTACCCCAACTTGTCATGGGAGAAAATACCAACGCAGCAATCTAAGATTTATTAATAATGAGGGGTAGATCAAAGGGTTGACTTTCAGCAGCGCTTAAACACTAACCAATTTAATTTTAACAAGGTGATTCAGTAGAATGTTACAATAAAAATAGCAACTTAGCCACAGATTCAATGATGACAAGATTCACACTAACTTACATACATATATAACGGATATCCTGTTGTATGTGCATATGCAGAGACGTAACCACAAAAAACACACTCAGAATTATTTGGATCCAGTGAAATACGTACCCATTCACACTCCTGTTAGAGGCGGACGAAAGAGGGGCCAAACTACAGTTAAAAGTTCCTTCCCAAGTTCAGAGCTAATGCTCACAATGCTCCAACAACTTCCGCAGATGATTACTGAATCTCAAGAAGTCTAAATTTGTCCAGGCCTTTTGTGTAGTTTGTACCTGAGAGATGTCCCAACTCAGTGGAGATGCTGGACGCAGCCCACTGTGATCCAGGAGAGCTCAGAGGGTCTCACTTTTTATTTTTTTAAATAGAATCATTATTTATAGTGTTCGAAATGATTGACTTTTGTCAGATATTTCCCTGTTCTGGGCTACATCAGATGTCGAAATACTCTGGTATTTTCCGCCAGTTGGGCAGGCCCAGAACTTGTTGATTTCTCATGTTTGGTATTGCCCCCACGTTGGCTTCAAGTTCAGCTGTACCCGGCTACCAGTTGGTGACTATCTCCTGAGTGATGGGGAGAGCAGTGCAGGGGTGGGAAAACAGAGCCCGGCACACCAAGGCAGCTCCTTAGAGTTCTGCCATTCTTCACAATCTGTGTCCGACTTACCCTGCATTTGTTCTTGGACTAGGAAGCGGGGTGGGGAGGTGGAGAGAAACAGCCTCTGGTCTCAAGTGGGCTTCTAGTGGCAGGGAGACTGTACTACCACAGGTAAGTATGGATTTCTACATGGCATATTACATGTATTATACGTTCTTCTTTAAAGACAGAAGAATTTTCACATTCAGTGATTTATATTCAGAACCTTTTTCAACTGTACAGGACTTACCAAAAAGGCAAGGAGTAATTTATCTTCAAATACCAACCCAGCTACCAGCCAGACCTCAATATGCTGGAAGTCTAGACACAAGAAGAAACTTAAGTCCTAATCCCATAAAAGACAACAGATACTCTTGTTCTTGAACCCAGCTGCTTGTGGTTGCTGGCATGCAAGAAGTCTACCCTTGGCCAACACACAACTATATAGATGAGCACATCCTGGTTTTGAGTAGTTCTGACAATAACCGGGGGGATCACTCAGACTGGTAGGAAACTGTATAAAAGGAAGGCACTTACAATGCCCGTGGGCCCTATGCTTCATTCAGACTCAAGAGACCTGACATAAATCTTCTTCATTGTTTCTTTCCAGAAGGACCTTTGCATCTTCTTTAAGTAAATGCCAGCTGATTATTGTTTATCATGTCTCCAAAACACGAAGTTGCAGAAAAACATCATATCTGCCAGAGGCATGACTCCTGCTTTACGACTGTTTATATTCAATCCTCACCCAAATGCAGGCCATGGGGGCACAACTGAATATTCCTCATGCTATGAGAACACAGATGAAAATCTTCTGCTTGGGCCATCAAAATAAATTACTCTTATACTGAAGTGAGAGAGAGATGATGCTAGCTCTTTTCTAGCAAATCCCAATAAAGGAATTTGATGACTGATATGCTGCTCCTCATACCAGTATGGTTTTCTGTAACAGTTACATGTACAGTTAATCTTTTGTCAGCTTTCGTAGTCCCAGCTGGTCAACTCATCACAACTGGTTTGTGTACAACAGGATGTGTGAACCCCGCCTACATGATAAAGTCTCCAGATATTTCAAGCTGCATTTGTACTTGGTACTGAAGTTGCGTTTGTACTCTGCTGAACACAGGCAAAGATGCCAGATTTATTCCCCATAGAGTTAGTGCTCAGGTATTTAATGGCCAGGGCTCTTCCTAATACCAGTAGTCTCAATGAGCTTTTTAATAGTTTTTTGTTCCTATCAAAACCTGAGGAATTTTGGATACTGGTACTCATGCCATAAAAGTCAACCCCAGTTGGTGTGTGTCTCTTCTAGATCAGAAACAACTTTCACTGAACAGAGAGATGAATTTCGGGTCTTCTGATTTGTGTTCACAGAACAGGGGAGAATGGCAGACTAGTTTCTAGGCGGATGGGATGGTTTTTTCCCATTTACAGAAAGTATCCTCAGTACCTACCAATTAGTTGCCTATGGCCATTTCGTTAAGGACTGATCTTAACCACATCCATCACTCTTCTACTGGATTTACTCATCTTTTTTGGCAAGACAGGGAAACACATGCACACAAAAATCATTACTGAGCAAATAAAAACTTATTTGAAAAGCAAACCTCTAGAAAGAATGTTCAAGAAAGCTACTGGGTTCAGCCTCACTGCCATGACAGGAAGAAGGTCCCTCTTGACCAATGATTTCTTTTGCCCTTATATAGGACGACACTGAGAAGCACGCAGCTTTAAGAAAGGCATCTAACTCTTACAGAATAAGAGAATAATTCATGTTGTCTTTGATACTTGCGGCACTATTAAAGCTCTTGGAATATGAATACCTTGCGTTATACTCTAGGTATTTGGGCATACGCATACAAAATTACTGTTAATAAAAAAATAAATGTGTCAGATGTAGTACACTTTAATACTACTTTCTGAATATCTCTTATACTTATGACACGTCCTTGCTGTTTACTAGAACTCAAGTGAGATGCTGCTGTGTGTGGTGTTGCCTGTGGTAATTTACATCTCCCTAGGGAGAAGGGTGCTAAGCCTTCTTCAAACCACTTATTCTTGGCACCAAAACTGAGCAATTACTGCCGTGTCTCACACTTTTCCTTTTAAGGATGTGGCATGTTTATTACTTGCAAGATGAAAATGACTCCTGCAATGATGTTTTAAAATCACTGGGTTCAGACAAAAAACCCCGAAGTGCTGGCTATAAATGACAAAGTTTAATTTGTATACAGCTTCCATCTCCACTGCATGTAAGCACAAAAGTCCCAGGTAGGAGAGTATTCTTCTCCTGCTCTTAGCAGGACAGAGGTACTATGGAAATTTTAATCAACAGTTTGGAAAGGTCTCCACAAGTGTTTTGCTTCTGTACTAACAATTACATGGTATTGACCTAGCAGTTATCATTTAAAATTCAATTGCAGATATCATAGAACCATAGAATGGTTTGGGTTGGAAGGGACCTTCAAAGGTCATCTATTCCAACCCCTCTGCAATAATCAGGGATATCTTTAACTAGATCAGGTTGATCAGAGCTCAACCAGACCTGGAATATTTCCAGGGATGAGGCATCTACCACCTCTCTGGGCAGTATTTCATCACCCTCATTGTACAAATATTTCTTCCTTATACCTAGTCTAAATCTCTTCTCTTTTAGTTTAAAAGCATCACCCTTTGTCCTGTCACAACAGGCCTTGCTAAAAACTCTGTCCACATCATTCTTATGGGCCCTCTTTAAGTACTTGAAGGCTGCAATAAGGTGTCTTCTGAACAAGTCCAACTCTCTCAGCCTGTTCTCACAGCAGAGGTGCTCCAGTCCTTTGATCATTTTTTTGCAGCTTTCCTCTGGGCTGTCTCCAACAGGTCCATGTCTTTCATATGCTGATGACTCCAGAGCCGGACGCAGTACTACACGTGGGGTCTCACCAGAGTGGAGCAGAGCAGCAGGATCTCTTCTCTCAACTTGCTGGCTATGCTTCTTTTGATGCAGCCCAGGATAGAGTTGGCTTTCCAGGCTGCAAGTGCACACTGCTGGCTCACGTCCAGCCTTTCATCCACCAGCACCTCCAAGTCCTTCTGCGCAGGGCTGCTCTCAATCCCATCATCCCCCAGCCTCTACTGACATCGAGGATTACCCCAACCCATGTGTAGGACCTTGCACTTGGCTTTGTTGAACCTCATGAGGTTCACACAGGCCCAATTCTCCAGCTTGTCCAGGTCCCCCTGGATGGCATCCTGTCCCTCCAGCATGTCAGCTCAGCTGGGTGGCATCTGCAAACTTTCTGAGGGTGCACTCGATCCTGCTGTCTGTGTTATTGATGAAGATATTAAACAGCACTGATCCCAGTCAGGACTCCTGAGGAACAGCACTTGTCAACTGATCTCCTTGTGGACATGGAGCCATTGACCACTACTGTCTGGATATGACCATTCAACCCATTTATCATCCACTGAACAGTCCACCCATCCAATCCGTGTCTCTGCAATTCAGAGAGATGGATGCTGAGGGGAACTGTGTCAAAGGGTTTTTGAGCTCTCAATCCCTTCTCCTCCCAGCCTGTATTTGTTCAAGGGATTGCCCTGACCCATGTGCAGGACCTTGCATTTGGCCTTGTTGAACCTCATCAGGTTCACATGGGACCTTCTTGATCTTGTCAAGGTCCCTCTGGTTGGCAAGCCATCTCTCTGGCGTGTCAGTGGCACCACTCAGCTTGGTGTCATCTGCAAACTTGCTGAGGGTGCACTTGATCTCGCTCTCTATGTCATTGATGAAGATATTAAACAGCACTGATCCCAGTCAGGACTCCTGAGGAACAGCACTTGTCAACTGATCTCCTTGTGGACATGGAGCCATTGACCACTACTGTCTGGATATGACCATTCAACCCATTTATCATCCACTGAACAGTCCACCCATCCAATCCGTGTCTCTGCAATTCAGAGAGATGGATGCTGAGGGGAACTGTGTCAAAGGGTTTTTGAAAGTCCAGATCGATGACATCCATAGCTATTCCTTTGTCCACTGATGTAGTCACTTCATCACAGAAGGCCGCTAGGTTGGTCAGGCAGGACTTGCCCTTGGTGAAGCCATGCTGGCTGTCTCAAATCACCGCCCTGTCCCTCACGTGCCTCAGCAGAGCTTCTAGGAGGATCTGTTCTACGACCTTCCAGGAGGCACAGAGGTGAGTCTGACAGGTTTGTAGTTGCCAGGTTCCTCCTTTCTACCCTTTTTAAAATGGGTGCAACGTTTCCCTTTTCCAGTCATCAGAGACTTCATCTGACTGCCAGGACTTCTCAAGTATCATGGAGACTGGATTAGGAACTACATCAGTCAGTTCCCTCAGGACCCTGGGATGCATCTCATCAGGTGCAATGGCATATAACATCACATACATAACACAAGGTGCAGTGATAAGCTGCAATCTTCGGAACTATAAAAGTAGCTAATGAGAGCTTGTTTCAGAGCTTGTAAAATCATAGACTTAATCCTGCATTGTACATGCCTAACATGTAAGTGCAAAATTCACAGCAGCCTGGACAAAGACCACAAAACACTTAACAAAACCAAGATTTCAATAACCAACTATGTGTATAAGCATTATTAGGAAATGGGTCTTCAGCTGCAAAACAAAAATGTAACACTGAATGCATAAAGCTGTCCAGTAAAATATATTTGTTGCATCGAATGAAGGTTATGATAATTACAAGCACTTTCCATAAATCTGAAAAGTAATGTAACAGAAAATAAACAGCCAATAAAACATGAACAATTTGGAAAAAAATAACTCAAGCTATTACTTCCGAAATACAAAATCATATTGGTCTCATTAATCAGTTCAGAGTTTAGTATTAATGAATGGAAATTACTTTCTTGTAAGGTATTTCTTTTACAAGGTATTTTCTTCTACAGAGTCAATGTGTGTCGCTCCTACATTCTGACTAAGAAAACAAAAGAAAATACCTGTAATTAAAAAAATTAAAGGGGCATGCAGATTTGAAGGATTACAATACTAAATGTGAAACCCATTCTGCTTTTTTTCCTTTTTCTTTTTTTCCATTTCTTTTTGTGGTTGATTGTAAATCTTAATACACCCTGGGTAATACACATCGTTCTGTTACATGGCACCTTATTGCACTATATATGTAGTAATGACAAACTGAACATACGGTTGAGAAATACGGTTGAGAAATTTCTAGACTGAAGAACTGGTAATATAGTATCTTTTTAAGAAATAGAGTATTTTTTAAAAAAATAATAGCCTCTAGGCAATGAAATCCCTTAAAAATACAAACATCTGGGAAAGGAAAAAAGCAAAGCACAACAGCAAATGCATAGAGACAACCATTCAGACATGTCAAAGATGCTTTTACTAGCATACAAGAGAATTATAAAACACGGAAGAAAAAATGGTGAAGGATGTTTAAAAATAAAAAAAAAAGGGACTGGGGACAAAAAAGAATGACAAGGGAAGGACAAAGGCACCCAAGAGGAATTTCTGTCCTAGGACATAAAAGCAGCAGTTACCCTGTTTTTGCAGTTTGCTTCAAAGAACAATTCTGGTTTTTTTCTGACCACGTTCCACGGTGCCTCAGAACTATACTGCTTGTATTTTCTTTCCTTTGAAGTAGACTAGTCCCAATCTCACTACGAGAGCACTGGAAGAGATCCTGCGATTGGTTCTTCTATGCCACAGACATTCATTTGGTCTGCGTTACAATATCAGCTAATTCCCTCTGACCACTCAGTTCTAGTAAACTCCCTTTGAAAACCAGCAGCGCAACCAGAGGCTGCCACACTCATGCCTGGAGGGTCTGTGTCTGAGGGCACTGTGTGCCTTGGAGCAAATGGGAAGGCACATCAGCCCACTCGGACACTGCTGGATGACTAGGAAGGGTGCTGGGAGCACAACTATCGATTAATAGATGGGAAAAATTAACTACTGAGCTTTCTATGTGGAGATACATAGCTCCTCTACTACAGAAGAACTCCTAAGCGTGATCTCACTTGCACGCAACATAGGAGTCACCCAGCAGCACCAGTGTGAGTCTGCACACAGTAAATTTTTGTAAAAGCTTCCATGCACTAGATAAAATGCTGACTGTTTTTCCCAGCACATCTAAACTGCTTTTACCTTTTGTCCATCAATTAATCATTTATTTCACACATAGGCACAAGTGTGTCACCGCCACTGCAATCATACCTTGATGCAACTCTAATATTATGATCCTTCCACTTTCGCAAAAAGCAGTCTTACATACAGCGATGCTGTTGAAGCCAATACTTGCTGACTGCTTGTCACCTCTTGAACAAAAAATACTTTCTCTAGTGGGACTACCTGAGCATGAAACACTACAGAGAACACAGTTCCTAAAACTGCTTTCGAGAATTCATTTATACCACTAATCTCTTCAGGAGGAATCTGCAAATCCAAACTCAACTTTCACCTGTTAAACATCTGACTTCTAAAATATCATCTACTAACATTAACAAAATTCTGGGGGGAAAAAGGATCTTTATTTCTAAAACTTCTTCATTTATATATCAATGGTTAGCCTCAGCTACTTAAAATCTAACCATTTGCACTGTGCATTATGAGTAGGAATAAGAAACTGTATAAAGTGGAAATAAAAGAGGTGGAGAAAATGGTTGGGGAGAAGCCCAAACGCTAATGTTAACTTTCACACAGTGAGTGTAAAGAGACACTTGAGATCAAACTCACACATTAAAGAAGGTGACATTTCAGGTTAAGTGGGAGCATTTCACCAAGAAGTCTGAAATCAGCTACTCTCTACAGCAAAAATGGTCACATTTTGGGAAATCAGCACCATTATCAGTACCAACATCTTTATTTCTGCTTTTAATACTCTTACAAGGATATCAAGGTATCCAGGAACATTTCAGTTCCTTGGGGCAGGACAAATAGCCCAGCACCCAAAAGGTTAAGACTATCCTGCACTGTTGAAACCAGTGAGACTGATACATTTCTGTATCTTTATCTTCCATTGTCCTTTCTGCAACTGTAAATTCCCCCAATAATCACAGGAGCCATGAAGAGAAAAAGTTTGCCAGTTTTTTTTTTTTTTTTAAATAAAATTTCATTCCTTCTAAGAGGTTTCCTGATGCAAGAGTGTAAGAGGGATCAGAAGCAGGCAGGATGTTAGTTTTCATCTCCATTTATAAAGGAACTAGACTTCTTATAAGCATTCATGTCTGTGTTTTTGATGACCCTTCTACGAATGGCTGGAATACTCTCAGAACAGGAAGGAAGGGTTAAAGAAAATTCTAGATAATGTGGGCTGTAATATGGATTTTTATTTATTTTAATGTAATTTTTATTTTTTATTTCAAAAAACATACATACCACATAGCATTCCATTCCTTTGACGAGAAGACACTAATACTATAAAAGAAACACGACATAATTATTTTAATTAAGTAAAACTGGAATTGGCATTTGTTTTGTTGGGCTTCAGGAGCATGGGATGGAAAGCCGTTTTTTTTTCATTAAACAGCTGCCCCAGAGCAGATACATTCTGAACAGAGCATCTTTTCACAAGATACACCTTCCCATGGAGAGAACAACAAAGGGAATGAGGGAGGGGTGGTGAGAAGCCTGAACAAGGAAAGAACGATAAGAAAAGAATCCATTAGAAAAAAGGAGAAAGCAGGAAGTGGGATGGAGTGGCATGGTATGGTCCAATTAAGGTTAAATTACTTACTAAGAAAAAGTCTTCAAAAGAGAAGGTGCAAAAGGAGGAAATTAAAAGAGCAAACTTAAAAGTACGAGAGGGATTAAAACTAAGACAGAACAAGAGAAAAAGAAAAAACAAACCAAAACCAACAAACCTCTCCCAACAGTGAGAAGAAAAAGGCAAAACAATCAAGTCCATGCATACAGATCACTTAAGGGAGCAACAGGCTCATGCCCGTTTACATCTGTGTATTGTACGTTTGACTATCTAGCATTCCTCAGCACTTTTGACTGCTTAAGTAGCATTAAAAAAATGAATCTTAAGGGATGGAGGTAAGGGCAAAGTCCAGGATGATCTTTGCTTTCTCATCTACACTCACCTCTTCCCTCCTTTGCCTCAAGGTTGCTATTAGCAGTTAGGTTCAGAAAGAGCCCAGAAAGAACAGTTTCCTGCCTACCGCTCCAAGGTGAGGGGTGGTATCAGAAAAATCTGTCTCCTAATCAGCTGCATATGCTCCTAGTGGAATAGGGGATTCACGTCTGCCTCTCCATAAGAGATCTGAACATTTGAGTACACCAAAAATTGATACGGGGTGGCGGATAAGTTGTCTCCATTATTCACTCATTTTTCCACATGGAGGAACTGTGTTTATGACGCCTGCTGACACTCCACAGCAGTAATGTAGCAAGGGAACCCATCATTCATACTGTGGTAAACAATGAATACACCAAGAAAAAGGGATCTAATTTTCTAGTGCCTTCTGTGCATTCAAAATTAGAGGCTTTGATGCATCACCACTTAGCTTCACTCATATCTCATCAGCACTACTAAAAGACAGATACGGCAAGGGGCAACTTCTTTCCCTCCAGAGATTCAGATAGCGTAATGGAAACAGCACACCATTTTCGGATTATTAACCTAACAAACAGCAGCAGATGTTGCTCCTGGAGGGAGAAATCACGGCAAGTCTGGTAAGATCATGTAAGTTTGCAGAGAGCATGTTTTTTGAGTGGCAGAAATAGTAGACCTGCTATTGGTTTTTTTCCTTGCTACTCAACATCTCACAAAAAACCGAACAGAACTAGAGCAGCGCTGATAAGGCAGCAGAAGAGCCCTGAATCCAAAGCATCCATACTTCATAACTCCTAAGAGCTTTTCCCAGAGGCCTTCTGCAGATGCCACTGAATTGTTCAAGTCTTTGCAACCATGGCAGTACACTTTTCACATTTCTTTAAATATATTTTAAGTTCTGTTGTAATCATAGAAGTACAGTAACAGGAACAGAAATGTAACCATACAGTAATGACAACTTAAATCTGCCAGGATTTAAGCCTTTATTTTTCCAAATTGAGAGTCACTAAACCATCATCACCAAGATGAAAGTTTAGTGCATTGATTATAGACTATTTAGCATTCACATCCTATTATTTCTAGATCAATGTTAGAGAAAAATTCTACACTACTAACCATTCACAAAAAGTCTCCCTAAAAATCTTTTAATCATTCTGCTGATTTTCTGTCCGCCTTCAATTTTTTTTAACCTTTAGTGAAAGCAGCACCCTATCCACCACTCCAACATACACATAAAAATACCTGCTAGTTTAAAATTCCAGGTGCGAAATTCATAGTCACTGTCTGCTCCTTTAAGATACGGCAGAACAGATTAAATCTGGAGCAGAACACCTTACAAGAACATCAACATTGCTAAAGCATGCATGAAGGACATGGAAGCTTTCCCAGCTTCCCTTGCACAGAACTAGTACTACAGGGTACTCGCTTCTAGAGACGTGTGGTTAAAATGCTTAAATTTAAGCACTTTATTCATTACCAGCTTGCATCTTAACTTTCCTAAGGAATTTCCCACACCCAAAGGTGGAAAAAAATCTGGTCTGTTGTGGTCATGATCATAAAAAAAAAAACCCCAAAACAGTAATGAAGCAGATATGCACTCAAAGTTCAAGACTGAACTTCCACATAAATTTATTTAACAGAAATTTTGACCTATTTGAGTATTACTAATGATAAAGCAACTGGATAAATGCAGGCAGGCTGAACTGTTTTACTCAGCTATTACATTGCTGGTCTTTCTCTACAACACTAGCCATTTTAACGTCTAGCTAACAGTTTAAATAACTGTAATAAGGGAGGGAAGAATTTCCCTTCCAGGCTCAGAACAATGCACTGGATGATTCCTCCTCCCTGCCCAAGAATGTCCCTCAGGGCCTCCTGTCCCAGAAGGCTCGCAAAGCACTTTATTCTAGAGGGCTTTTTGGTATGAGAAAGGAGTTTTAAAAATATCTAATCCATCCTCCCTCTTTGCCGTTGGGTTTACTGACTTAGACACACAGTAGCCAGAATTCACTACAATTAGGGGAGACAACAAAGACTTTTAAACAGGACACTAGACTAAATAAGAAATAATCCAACCTGAGCGAGGAAGAGATCCATATGTGATGCTGCAGAGCATTCTGATGCCAATTATTTTGAGTTATTCATACAAAACAGTAAACAAACAGAAAAATATTCTATACTACAAGCCACTGATTAAAGGCCTTGAGGAAATAGATCAGAAAGGGTATCTGAAGAAAAACACTGCAGTTAATTGTGAAAACTATACATTATAGGATATAAGTAACAACTTTATACTGTTAATCTCTTGAAAAATGCATTACAAAGACTTGAGAAGGAGGTATTATTTTTGAATTAGCCACGTAAATATGCCCAGAAAATGATGCATTCCTGGAGACACAGAAGATCTAAAGGACTTAGAAATTTAAGCTTACGAGGGACCAATTATTGTTTCTATTGGTGGATACTTTTTATCTGAGCATTATTTTATATTCTGATGTGACTAAGATTAAAATGGTGAAATGCTTCTTTCTAATTTTTCAGTACCAGTAAAAATTATTTTAAAGTTAGTTAATGAAAAGAAGATCTTTGGACACTTATCACACATTCATAACCATAAACAACTTCTTCAGTAATATGCTGCTGCTTTAATATCTTTCAGCTTTTCCGTTTTTATCATTCCCATCTAGAGTGCCTGCTGGCAAATCAGCAGCATGTCAGAAACGGGTGAAGAACATGAAGATATGCAAGTGTGAATTTCATAAAATCTGTTGCTCCCGCTATGCTATATACTTCTGGCCAGTAAAACAATGTAAGTACTCAGCTCCAAACGCCCATGTTACGCATCTCATTCCAGCAGCAATTACAGCACGAGTCCAGCTGTAAAAAGCTGATAGAGTTGCTGTGCAGATTCGAAGAATGAAAAGTGCAATTCATTAGAAGTGCTTCACTTGCTTTCTGAAGCATTTTTGATCCTGGTGTACACAGAGAGAGGGGTGCAAGGTCACCCCTGTCCTCGTCTTTTCACCAGTCAGCAGAAGCCAAGCTACCGGAAAGTAACCCAGAGACTCAGGAAATATGACGGACAATATTTAAAGCCTTTCTTGAACTCACTGTAGGACGCTACTGAGGAGTAAGAAGGGAGCATGTGACAAAAAACGTTGTGGTCTTTGGATTTAAGAATGCACAAATGCCCCTTACACCAAGTACTAGCAACAAAATCAAGGCAAAGCTTTACCTTTCTTTGAAGCTTTCTGAATGAACTAAAAGATTCAAACAGCAGCAGCTAATATTTTCTGCTCAGTGATAGCCAAGTCAGCCTTCTGTATATTCAGCTATATATTTTTGTACAAATAAATTCCATTCTATGTTCTTTGAACAGGTGCTGCAGTATTAAACTAAAGCTTTAAAAATGCACATAAAATGATATTTAAGAGATGTGGAGTATCCAGGTTACGGCAATGATGGGATAAGTTTACTGCTGATCACTGCAAAACAGAGGATGTATCAATACAGAGATGAGCTGGACTGATGGCAGATTTTACAGTAACTGACTTCCTTTTAATTTGCAAGTATACTGCACTTAGAGTATTTCCAAATTGAGGAGTTGTTTGGGGTTTTTTTATGATGACAAAGTGTCCTGTTACATGCACAGAACTGTTCTTTGACACTGTAACTTGCTGCTGTTACAGGATTTATCTTCAAAAGAAGAAGAGCAACAAAGGAACAAATTAATTGATTTTTCTGTAATAGTAGCAAGGATACTAGTGTTAAATATACAGAATTCCTATGGAAAGAATATTTTTAGTCCTTTGTAATAAATGATTAGCAACTTAGCAGACAGAAACATCCTTACATATTTTTTTCCCCTCCTGGCTCAGAGAACATATCTCATACCTATGAATTCTAACTATTAAAATAATTCTACCAATTACTTTGCTACATTCCAGTATGCATAGTCAAGTATGTAATGCAATAAACTATGCCTGAATGGTCTGTTTACCCCACAGCAAGTTACAAGGAAAACTCTTCCCCCTTAAAGGACTTGTCTCTCTGGAGCTTGCAGCCTGGCAAAAAGCCAAGGGAAGCTGGTGCTTAAGCAGCCAAGACTGAGCAGTGCCTGTGTGCATTGCAATCTCAGCCAACCGCAGTAAATGTTATTGGAGTTTTTGTGCTGTAAAATTGCTGCTTTCATGCCCACTGCATCTGACAATAGGAATCCTTGGCCTTGCATGAGAGAGGAAGGCTGATGTGCCTTCTAGTCAGATCTCTGCATCCTTAAAAAGTAGGGTTACTACTCCTGTGTATTCCTAATGGGTTAGTGACAAAGAAATTCATGTCAATGCTACCTCAGACACAGAAAGGTACTAAATGGAGAAGCCTTTTGTGTATGAGGTGGAAGAGCAATCTAGCTTTAAGCATAGTCCTTAAGCTTTTAATATCATTGCTGATATTTAAAAAGATAAAGGAATTTAAATTAGAGGTGCCAAATGTTTAGCCTTTTACTTTTCAAAGCAACTTTGAGATAAGTGCTGTTTTCAGAATCATCTATTTATTTTTTGCTTAGTGACTCAAGCACAAAATCCTCGGTATTTCTTCTATGAAAGGCTGCCACAAGCATTTGCCAGCAGAATTTGCAAGAGTCCTGTTTACTTCCAGCGAGCAACATGTTTAAAGCACTGAAACACTGTCCTCCAACTTACAGCTAGCCAGAACAGAGTTCAAGTGGAAGCCAAAATCCAGCATGGAGACAAATCAGATTTTTTGTTTTTGTCAAAGACATTACTTTTTTGCTACAAAGACATAGAATAAAACATGTGCTGCAGTTACACTACAATGTCTGACTCCTATATTAACTCCCACCGGTAACTTCAATCCAACAGCAACCTGGCTTTCCTGAGTAGTGCAGAATCAGGCCCTAGCAATAATCAGCATTCAGCAGAACTAAGGTATAAATTAGGCATTTTACGTATTTGAAGAGCTCTTTTCCTTCAATGGTAACTAAAGACTCAGTCCCAGCTGAAGGAAGAAACTTTTCCACAATCAAGAGGACAGGATAGTGCATGTTATTCTTACTAAATTTATACATTTTGTGCCAAGCTGGTAGATATTCAGTGGTCTCCAAAGCTCCAGCTCCTTACGATGAGCATGACTACATAACTAATTTTAATTCAGCTAAACCAAAATGAAATGGCTAACCAAATATTTTTCTTTTAAGAAAATCAACCACCAATAAGAACAGCCTACAGAAAACACAAAAAATTAAAAAAAAAAAAATCAAGAATTCTATCAAACTCATAACCTTCAACTCATTTATGTTTCTGGAAGAATTTTTTTTATTCTCAAAGTTATCAAGGCACACGTGGTGAGCATTAGAGCTCATAAGAAGGGCTTATAAAACTGTTAAGTTCAGGCTGTTGCTACTGTGTGATGAACAAATGGGAGCGGAGCATGTGTAAGATCTTCAATTCTCTCTTCTTAAATAAGGCTTTAAAAAAATACATATATTTTGTATTGTGGTTAAAAATACTAGAACCTTCCCTGAAATAAAGTAATGAAAAATCAGTTTAATGTGATGATAGGAGACACTTCTGATCCTGATCTCACAACAAGTTACTTGCTGTGAGCTTCTACATGGTTTGTACCTCTGGAAGTCAGCCTAAGCAGTAGATGGGTAAAGTCCTCTGCTTTGTAATTTATAATGAATATGAACTATGTGACTGTTTCCTTCTCCTTTTACTTTCTGTATTACAAATTAACTTCCACCATACATTAGAGCCTACTTCTCCGCCAAAGACCAGCACATCCTTGTTCCTGATCATGACTTCAGGATTCTTCTGTTAACAAATGGCAAAAGAATTTAAATTTAAGCTCCTTATCTTGCAGTTAGGAATGTCTGTTCTGTAATCAAGCTAGTCAAAGGAAATTATGTTTGTGCAAGCACTGGCAAGCAGGGAAGTGATACGGTTTTTACTCTCATGTTCATCTATACTGCCAGGTATATGTTTGTTCAGTTTAAGGGATCTGACATTTGGATGCAGCTTTCTTCCTTCCATAAAACTATATTCTGCTTTTGTATTTCACTATATTTCAGAATCAATTTATCTTCACACATTTT
The DNA here is from genome assembly GCF_000710305.1 of Buceros rhinoceros silvestris. NCBI lineage: Eukaryota > Metazoa > Chordata > Aves > Bucerotiformes > Bucerotidae > Buceros > Buceros rhinoceros. The sequence goes on along the minus strand of NW_010398229.1, from coordinate 29,290 downwards.
CTTAACTTGCATGATTTTTTTGTAATATGATTTTTGATGGGGAAGGGAGGAAAGGAGGAAATGTCTCTACATCAGATCATATCCGCAGTACGATATACAGTTGGCACGCTGTCCCATCTGGCATGCATTCAAGTATAAGATGGATAATTTGTCACTCTGAATCCTTTGATTTGTGAAGAGGCCGAAATCATCTTTGGAAAGACATTTTGCGGCTAATGATACAGGAGGTGTGGGGGAGACTGTTCTTTGAAGGCTACAAAGGCCACAATCTGATGAGAAATAATTGGTCTTGGCTCTTATATTAAGTAACAGAGATCGAAAACTACAAAAATCTTTAAGAGAAAAACATGACTTCCAACAATCAGATATGAGAACTAATTGCCCAGCACTTTGCAAAACTTGATTTTGGAGGAGTGGGGGTGAGATTGGGGAACTGTAATTTGCTCTTGGCAAACAGGCTGAATGCTTAATTAAACTGAACAAACGTACATTTTTGTACATTAAGGGAACTTTGTTGACAGAAGTTTGGCTTAAAAACCAAAGAAAGAGGATAAAAAGATGGATTCATGAAACCGAAATCAAATATCAAAAAGGGATCAAAACCAAACTGGCTAGCACTCAAGACACAATTTCTAAGTTTTTAAAGCAACTCTATTTGCCCCAAGCCCATGGAACAGATAAATTTGTTAATCTGTATCTAAAGGATATTGGTCTCCCTGCATTGTCTGATTTGTGACTGTAAGAGATTAAGTGCTCGTGCAGCTACCAAGGAAGCCCAGAAACACTGCTACAAAGAGGTTGAAATATAACAGACTCAGTAAACACGTCAGAAAAAAAGTCATGCATTTTTACAGCATGAACTTAATTCTGTATTCACAGAAAGCTTGTCCAATACCTCTATTGAGCATCACAGGCATTCTGACCTTAAGGATATCAAACATTTTTGCTTACGAAATATTTATATATTATATGCACGTGCCCAGAAGACATTGGCAATTTTCACTGAGACCAGGCAACCTTATTTTGTAATTTTGCAGGATATAAAATGGTTCAGCAAGTGGGAAGGGAAAGCAGCTGTTTTGCAACTGATTTATTCTGGAATGTGTGGACAATTTCAGGGTGAAGTTTGGCTTACAGGACAAACTGTTGTTTTTTGTTACAGTCAAACAGACAATGCATAGCAACTTACATGCTGCTAAGGAAACACACCTACCATAGCTGAGTATGATAAACTCTGTTATTAACCACAAACTCGTGTACTTCATTTGAAATGCACACAGGTATTACTAGAAAAGCTCCAGGAGGTTACCTCAGTCCACCTTGTCCTAATCAAATATAGGTTTGTTCTCAGCAGTATGACTGATGTTTTGATTTATTTTAATTTCATGTTACAAAGCGACAGAGCTTCTGTCACTTCCCTTGGGACAGACTTAGATATCTTAATACAGTTTACTGTTAGACAGTTTTTCCTGATAATGTGCCTAATCTTTCCTTCCCTTATTTTCATCCTGTTGTTTTTAACTGTATCTCTACATGGTATACAACATACTCCATTCCATCTGGAGTTACTGGTTTCCCTTTGTCAGCACTTAATTAGTGCTTAGGCTACATGCAGAGTCCAAGTTTTATTTTCTTACCTATTCCCATATATAAATACTTCTAACCTCCTAATTTTTCTCATCCAAATATATCTGAACAATAGAATAAAAAGCAATAATTCCACTAGTAATAGAACTGACAGGAACTTTGAAAAAGCAAGAGACCCAAATTCAAAACTTTACTCCACTGATGCTATGTCTATGATTTCCTCGTCACTGATGTATTTACATACTCAGCTCAAACTGTACTCATTAGACCACATTGCAGATTTATGTCTGGTGAAAATTCTCTAGCACTGTTTCTCTTCAGATTCTTCCTGAATATTCTGCATCTCATATCAGCTCACATTTTTCAGATCTAATTTCACTTTATTAGTTTCTAGCTACACAATTAATGATCTTTCCTGTCCTTTTCTATTAACATTTTGTCCCCAGTCGGCACTCAGAACTCTCACTATTTAGTATCATTAGGAATTTTTATTAGTGCCATTTTTACTCCTTCATCCATATAACTAATAACTATGTTAAATAAAACCAAGATTATAGCCCATCTCCATGATATTCTTCAACATGACTCCTAGTTTGATCTATTATTCTTAATTTATTATCACAGACTATTTCAAACCAAACAGGTCTGAATCCACTTTTCAAGCAACACTTCTTAAGACCAATGTCAGACCTGAAGACAAATTTATCTACTGATATGACAATGACAAAACTTAATTTATCATGAATTATGAGATCAGAGGTTAGACAATGTGTCAGAGAACAATGAAAATAAGGCATGTGGGTATCCACAGAGTTTCCAGGGAGTTAGGATGAACTGCCTGTTTTCTCCAGGAATAGAGAGAAAAAGAGGCAGATTTATACTCACAAAAAAAAAAAAGCACAAACAGCTTTAAAGCATTTGATTTCTTGCCACCACGTTTGTGTTTCCTTCTCCCTTAGCACTTTTTTACCCCTCCTTTTATTCCCCAGTAATCAGAACTAAACTGCTGTTGATTACATGTCTACTAAGTTCCATTCCAGTAGCACGTGCAGTTTCCCTTGCAGAGTAACTATGGCAAAGCAGGGATGGCAGAAGGGCTGGCAAGTGTCCTGTAGGTACTAAAGCAGGACTGCCAGAGAGTTACATGAGTACTTTCAAGATGTTGGTTAGGAATGACTTAATCTGCCATGAGTCTTTTCAATATTCACAGATTACTTCCAACCTTCTCACAAGCCTGTGGAGTATGAAGGGGGAAATCACATCATCCTCTTCCTACCCTCACAGGAACAAGAGCAAGAAGCTGCAAAGGAGTAAAAGCTGCCTTAAAGTCACTTGCCTCTTCCACTAATTTTCAACACAAATCCCTGTGTGTACAGCCCTTCACACTTCATTTTAATTTGCTTCTGGTGGGAAGGAAAAAGCAGAAGTGAGAAGAGGAAATGGCAGATTGCTTAGTTATGGTGGTTATACATTAACAGAGGTATCTATGCAGAAAAGTAAAATGTGATAGTTGGAGGAAAAATCTGAAGTGTAAAAAAACCCAAACCCCTATCAAAATTCACACCTATGCTTTGTACATGTGTTGCATGTGGTCATTACTGCTGTCAGGCTCAAGCATTTGGCCTGCTTTCTCTCAGGTGCCTGTACAAAAGCAGAAGGTTCTGACTTTGGCTTCTTGACACTGTGGTATGATAAAACAGTATTCATTTCTGTATGACAGATAATTTTGTATAGCCTCTCCCATCAAAGTCCAACGAGTCATCATGAACTAAGTCCTCAAATTATGTTTATAGGAGAATTATGCCACAGAACATTTGGTGTCTGTAGAGCGAGATGTCCTATAATAAGACCTCTGAGTATGAAGAGTTCTTGTATGTTATCATTCAATCTGCCTTATTAGATTATTTTTTCTCTTTCACAAATTAAAATCCAGAGTGGTGCTCTAGATTTTCAATTTTTTTTTTCTCCCTGCAGGAAAATTTAGCCATTTTGAACTGAAAAGCCCATCCATCTGCAACTCCCATGTGGCTGGAGCAAAATCTTGTTTACTGTGTATCACCTGGCAGATTCTTGATCGAGGACAGCCGAAAAACATTTTATATGTTTATATATTTTTTTGGACCTTCCCATCAGATGAAATATCAACACAAACTGTTATTAAGAAATAAAAGAACCTTGTACAACTTAAATGTTCAAATACTCTGTACAAATTCTGCCGTGAAATCTATCTTTCTATTTTGCATTTGATGGTTCTGCCATAGTATTTCCAACTTAGGGGGTAAAAATCTTCAAATCTGAATTTGTAATTCAGTCTCTTCATCTACATTGTCAGTAGTAAGCATTAACTATAAGCAGAAACTATGAAGAAAAGATAATCTAAGAATTTAGCACTGTATTTCTCATTATAATACATGTCTGTGTTGAAAGATAAGCTATTACTATTTCCTATAAATTCCCCTCCAAATTCTGACTAACCTAAAATTTTTGGTGGAAAAAGATCAAAAAGCTATCAAGATGCTGAAATACAGCCTTTACATGACTTCTATTGTTTATAAGCAGGCTTTACTACATAAGGAAAACCTCAGTCACCACCTCAGTCAACTTCAAGAATCATTTTCTTCCAGCTCCTAGTTCACTCTCCCTCATGGTTAATCCCTCTTCCCTGCAGACACAGTCAGATGCCAGTTTCTTAAAAACCAGTTAACTCTTCTTTCAAAAAGCATAAAACTAGTAAATTGTTCTAAAATCAGTAGACAAATAGGCTCATTGCTGGAACAGAGACAGTATACTGAGCTGCACCAAAGAGAAGAGAAAAACCAAGCAGAATAAATTGGAGGTGCTGCATAAAGGAACACTGTTAGGACTAACGCCCCTAAAATCTATCTCCTCCGGAATTTTACAACCTGTTAACACAACTACTTTTAGAGAAACAACATGATTCCTAGCAAACTGTCCACAACAGTTCTCACTTGATTTGAATTTTTAAAGCTATTAGAAATACCTCCGTGAAGACCTTTTACTATCATGTGGTAATCATTTGATAACTGTTTATAGTAATTCTCATTTCTCTTAGCTAATTCCTCAAATGAAAGCTAATTCCCTTTGGTTAACAAAAACTAATCAAACTGAAAGGCTTAGATTAATATAATACTAAATACATAATCAAATACTTTAAATTTTGACCGCTGGCATGGTAGCCTGCTACCAGAAAACCTATGCTCTTCATGTCCAGCAGAAAAGCCAACAATCCCTACTAAATTATGGCAATCGCAAATGTAACATCTGTCATTAGCAAGTTGAAGCACTTCTACAAACAAGTCTAACCTTGCAGAGAAAAAGATCATTACCTGCATTATATGACTGCCAGCATTACTAGATTATGAGTGTATACATAACATTGATTTAACTCCTTGACAGCAGGAAGCAGAAACTGCAAGCACTTCTAACTGCACTTACACACTGAAGGGGAGAATCTCAGACACCTGCAGACAGAAGATATGGGAGCACAGTGGGAGTAGAGAGGAGAGGGGAAAGTGAACAGGTACTTACAGAGGATGCTGGGTTTCCCTTCTGCTTAGCAAAAGTTTTACCAAGAACAACTCTCTCAACATACACCAGAGACTTAACTTCTGCCCTACTTGTTATCAACCCCCCCACCCCCCCATCCTTACTTTGTCCTCTTAAAAGGCCAAGACTTGACTTGCCATGGGACCAGCTGAACTTATTTTGGCTAGTCTAGGGTGAAGAGGTTTAAGGAACATTCCTCCAGGTTGGCAAACTCAGATTGGCAAGCAACTGCTGAAAATTGCAGAAGCAACAAAATGCTAAAACCTAAAGGTATGATGAACACTTACTAGATTTCTAAGAGGCTAGGAGGTGTAAGGAGTTCATCCCAAATACTAAAATCTTTTAGCAGCTTTCCCTTGCTTTTCATTTGAGAGGGAAGACTGGCAGATACAGAAAATTAAATAAATGTATTGACTTATTGAATCGAACCAGGCTGCCTTTTGGATAATGTATACATTTTCTAACAGAGTTCGTATTTGTAGACATAAGAAAATGAGACATCTTCATAACATACCCTGATGATGACAATGTATTACCTTTTTTTAATTCTTCACAGATTACATATTCAGCAAGTTGAACATGCAAAACCAAAGTTACCATTGTTAATTTTAAAGATCTTAACCCAAGTCCCCAACATAGCAAAAGAAAAAAAAAGGTGTCAAATTCATATACGCAACTGCTCTTAGCAGATTGGCCTTTTACACAAAAGCAGAGCTGCACTCAAAGCTAGGAAGAGAAATTCAAAACAAGCATTTCTGCTCTGCAAAACAATTCTGTCCAACCATGTGCAATCTGCAGGAAAATATTTCTCCAAACCCCCTCTAGTGGTTCATCTGTAGGAGAGTTCTTTACAATCAAAAGAAATGGCTCTTAGAAAATGAAAAGGCTTGTTTCAAGCTTTGCTGATCTACTGGGGAAGGGCTGTGAATTAAAAAATTATTCTTCCATTCTGCCTACCCCCCAAAAAATCTGTTCAATCATACAACAAAAAAGGAACCCTGTGGCTATCATCGGTTACACAAAAAAAAAAAAAGTAAAAACGTGCTTTCTTAGAGCATGATGTGTAAGTGGGCACTGATCTTTCATGCACATGTCATTGCTGTTGGTTACTCCTACTGGTTGGGAGGATGAGAAACATGGCGACATACATCTCAGGAGCCACCGCTGCCTTCTCTCACCATACAGCTCTCTTCCTCTAGATCTCTTTTCTCAGTCTAGAGTGCCCTATCCATAACATACAAATCCTGTTCTCC
>NW_010398229.1:15230-22710 GCF_000710305.1 Buceros rhinoceros silvestris | reverse complement strand
TGATGAGGTAGTAAATGATAACTTTTACATTATCCTGACATTATCCATGGCAGTTTGAATAACTTCAGCCTACCCTTTAAAAAGTACAGCTAAGGGCTAGTCACTTGCTACAATTACATTACATAATAAAGTATTAATGGCTATTGCTTCAAATAAGTACTGCATTTCAAAATAACTTAAATGAGCTTTTATATGTTAGAAGTTACTCTCTACTCTTGCTTATACTATAGTAGAAACATCTACAGTAGAAACATCATTTGCAACATTTAAAGGACATTCAGCTTAAAATACAAAGTCATTTTGATATCTTTAATTTTTATAAGGCAATTTTGTAAGAGGTTGGCAAATAAAAGGGTATTCAAACTTTGGACAAAGTGTCCTCTTCTTACCATGACCTGGGACAGACACTGAAAGAGTACCGGTATGTACTAGATATGAGCTGGCAGTATAGTCCTCATCTGTATCAGAGTCCTGAACTGGCTGGCTGGCATTATTACTTAATAACCACCTCTGGTTGTCATGGAGATTGGGTGATGGAGGAGGGGAGTGTAAATGTTCAGTAACTGATGGACTAGATGAGGAGGATGGCATGGGAGGACCTATGAAAAAAATTAAAATATATTTAAAATATGAGCCAAGATATCACATGAACAACAAATAATTTATTTTTTGCATCACTGAAAGGCAAATAGTCTACTTAAAAGAATAAAAAGAGATGGACAAAGAAAATACGACAATTGCCTGTAAAAAAACTGTGCTTTAGAAAACGTAACACAGTGCCATGACGCTATTTCAATGGACAGTATCTGTCACTACCTGGAATTTCCAACATCTCTGCAACACAAAAACACAGAGGAACAGGTGCCAACTGAAATGAAATATTCGTTGTACAACCATTTGGAAAATACTGTATTTTCTATTTTTCAAGCCTTTAAGCAGAACAAAAGTACTGAAATATATGGCCAAATACAGGGCTGCTTCTTTCAGTGGGATACTCCAGTCTAAAACATATTTATGGAAGAAAATAATACAGATAAACAAAGAAAAAGGACCACTTTTCCAAGCTCACACATACAGGGAAACTCACAGCTCTAAAGTTCTGTCAGGAATTTAAGTTTTTAACAGTGTTTCTCAGACACATATACTATTTAAAACCTATTTAAACTTTTCACCTGTCAAACTTGAGTCCATCTGCACAAGTTGTTTTAAAACATGCATACACTATGACAACATCCCACTTCTACATCTTGAAAGTATCAAAAAGGCATCATGGGAGGAGACAGATTTAAATAAAGCTTTATCATATCATAACATTGCTTTTCATCCTTCTGTGAAACAGCAATAAAACTCAGTAAGCAGCAGAGAAAGAGTTACCTAATTTACCCTATGAGTATGTTAATTCTCCATACTATTTAGTCAGCACAGATCACACTGTGAGAGGAAGACTGCTGGACTACTTTTGAATACAGTATTATGTTGCCTGTAGGTGGGGAATTGTACCAGAAAATGAAGTGGCTTTACTACATACTTGATGTTAAAAAAAAAAAAAAATAGATTAACCTGCATGTATACCAATCTAAACTATGAACCTAACTTTAATTTAAAGGAAAAGAGGGGTTTTTTTCTTTTTCATCATGTACTGATTTGTTTTCATGGTGCTCAGTAGTATAGTCATGCTGGAAAGGTGCAGCACCTCTCAGTGTTATATTTAATACAAAGAATCATATTGGCATCAATAGCTTCAATTATCTTCCCTCCATCTCCCTTGTGCACTGCTAGAATCATGCTGCTTTTAAATTTTCTTCTTTTCTTTTTTTTACTTTCATATTCAGTTTATCCCCTCACATAGTATCTTAAAGATCTCTAAAACACATCGCTAAGTCCTAACCAAATTAAAGGAACCTGTGATGGCCTTACCACAAACTGCTTAATTCTTTCACGTCATTTACCTCAGACTGAATAGCACAATATATATTATTACTAATTTAAGACTTTTTAAGGTTTGGTGCTAGAAGTAAGCACTTCCTATAACTTAAGTAACTCCTGTGTGAAACCCAAGGTTTAGAGCCAGGAAAATAACAAGGATGGGGGAAATGACATTTTGCAGGGCTTAACTTGGAAATCTGGAAGTAAAGTGCGGGCACATTCTCATGTTCAAGATAAAGTGCCACCAGATTTTCTTGCTACACCTTGGTTTTTTACATTGTCTGCTTCAGTAACCTGGATTTGCGGTTATTTCTTGAAGGAGTATTTAATGCATTATTTATGATGTACTCAAACCTATTTCAACAGCCATTTTATTTCATTTTTTAAAAAAATTCCAATAATAGTTAATGGTGGGGTTTTTTCAAATACAAATTAGCTCCAGGATTTGTAATTTTTTTAGTTTGGAACAAATCTCCTTTGCTTGTTTTGGACTTCTCGGACTGGAGAGGACAGTTATAGTAATATGTTCCAGATGTATACTGTCTGAAGCAAATCAATGTCTCAGTAATACCTATGGAGCTTATGCAAAACACTGTTCTCAATATGCTTCCTCTCTCCTTCTCAATTTACACTCATTAATTTTCATACACAACACAGCCTTGATTACATGAACCGTAATCATACAAAACACCCTATTGCCTGAAAATGGGTCATGTCCAAGGTCCCTTAATTATTTTGTAAGTTCCCTCATTTATCCAAATTTATTAATTGTCTCAGTGCTACGTGGCTAGTTGACCCTGCGCTGCACTTATGAGTAGCCATCTGGAAAGAGCATCACTGGGGTGCTCCAGTTTACTGAATGTTTCAACGCAGAAAACCCTGTTCGTCAGATGTGGGGTGGAAGTGTGGGGCTGTTAGCAAAGCTCCCGCTTCTATGCTGAGTGGGGACAGATCTCTGCTACTGCAAAAATCAGGTGATTAGTGCCCTAACACCACTGGGAAATTATGCAACTCTGGTGATTTGATTTTTATAAATAATCCTAATGCTCTCTGGTCTTTCTTATCACAAAGTCACATGGTTTGCAGGGAAAGGGGAGCCAGTTATAATATGAGCCAATTCTTCACAAGAATCCTAGGCCAACCAGCTGGGACCCGTACTTCTGTACAATTTCATTCAGCAGTGGCAGATTTCTGCAGTGAGTTCCTCTTTGATTCCAAGTGAAAAGACAGATAGCCATCCATACTGCCCTTTACAGAATAAGCTACATGTTAAGGAAAAAATACTTAACACACTAGAAAGACAGATCGTAACTGATGAGCATATTCCTCCATTTTTTTTTCCACATGGAATGAAAGGCATGTAAAATATTTGGTAATACTGCCTATTAGAGTCTTAAAAACACATTCACAAATCACAAAAATAATTAAGTACAACAAAAACCTTATTACATTGATTATAACACTTCCTCCATACAGCTTAGAGGCACACAATCATGCAAAGAACATTTAATTCTAAGGAAAACTACAGAAATACAAATACTGATTTTTTTTTCCACTCTGTTCTGCTTTTGTCGATATAGAGCTAGCAAAAATTTCTGTTCTTTCGCTTTGATTTTCTTGCCCATACTTTAAAAAAAGCAAATGTTATTGTTTTTACTATGTGACCATGATACAAGATAGTAAGCTATTTTTCATTAGAAAGTATACTGGGCTTAAGAGTACTTAAATCTCATCTTTTAGGTTAGTTACACTTTAATTTGTCAGCATTTTCATAATCAAAACCCCATAACTTTCAATTATCTTTACATACTTCCAAAAAAATTATCTCACGTGAAAGTGTGAATATAGGCAAACACCAGCAGGTACAGACTCAATACAGCACTATTGAGTGAAGACGTGAATAAATTTGCTAAGGAAATAATATGAGTCCCTAAAGAAAGTAAAACCCAAAGAAAATTGGTTGTAAGAATGTTCACAAAGAAATACACCTGAGCTAATAATGGATACATTAAATACAAGGTAATTATGTTAAAAAAAATGGTGCTGTGCAAGATCAAGACTGATTGAAAAGTTGGTATAAGATAGAAGTTAGAAGCAGAGCTGATGTCACACGCAGAAAAGCTGAAAGGGACAGTATGGTAAGAGCAACCCCTAAAAGAGAGCAAGTAAATAAAATGGGGAAGACTGCCATCGACAGGCTGGTAGTAATGGGAGGCATAGGGATACGCGTGACCTTATACAGTAAGTATATTAAGGCTTAAGTAAGTCTAAGGCTGAACCTCTGGCGACTGCGGCTGTCAAACACCATGGGTATGAGAGCAAGGAAAAGAGGGGTGCTACTGCGAGTGCGGGAGTGTCAGTGCAGGGCAGAGCTCTGCCTTCAATTCCAGAGCCTCAGGAACACCTCCAGCTGACCACGACCCACAGCTTACAGTCATGTACAGGTCGCCTACACCCTTTCCGTTAAAAAAAAAAAAAGTCCATTAGCAGCACTTATGCTTATTTATATCGTATTATGAAGAACGAATCCAACAGCTGCTCACCTTCATCTTTCATCTGCCATCACATGCTAAAGAAGCATTTTGCTTCAACACTAGTGGCTGCAAAGATGAATTACACACTGCATCTTCACTAGATGTATTTTAGAGAAAACAGTATTTGACACTTTTGGAACACGGCATTTAAGAGAAAAGCAGGATGGAAAAGAAGCAATAGTAATGATCTCCTGATGTTGCAGGGTAGGTAGGCCAGAAGAGATGATCCAGAAAGTGTCTGCAGAGCCCTAAAATACATGCACTTAGGAAAACATCCCAACAGATTCAAACTGTTAGAACAGAGACATTTTGCTGGCAATATGATACAAGAAAAGAAAAACCTTGTTTATCTTCTTTTGTAATTATAAATCTATGCGTGCTTAAGATTATGTTTTAGTTCAGCAAACTCTTTGTTGCCTCATTAATTTATTTAATGGTGAACTTTTGATCATATATCTAAATTAGTTCTCAAAACCTGGCATTATCAATTCACTCTGTAAAAGATGTATTGCGAGTTACATACTTTGCAAAAGTCATGTCACTAAAAAAACCTGAAGGGCCATTATTTTAATCTCAATCAGGATGCATTAATCCTATACCTAACCCTCACATAGATCTTCTGATGGCTGCTTCAGGCAATTCAAGAGTAGACAGCTCTGTTTAGGCTGTTTAGCTATGGCAGAACAGTGCATTTTTCCTTTCACACTCTTGGCAGCCCTTGTCACTCACATAGAAGAAAAAAATTCCTCTAGCTGTGTCTCAAACAGAGGGGGAGAGTCTTATTTTGAAGTTAGTAGAGAGTACTTACTGACTTCAATGTCAGTAAGAAAATGCCATTAAATTACAAATTGCAAGGTAGACATCTCCTTTCTTTATTCAAATTAATGGGATTTCTGCTTCATGGAAATGAGTATTTCACGTTATTGTAAATGGCAGTATTATGTCATAGAAACCCCAAACCTCACCACATACTGTGGAAAAATATGCTATACTTATAATGACTCACTAACAGTAGCTATATATATATACATTTTATACTTCGCTCCTCACAACAGGAAAAGACAGGTTGCTTTTTTTTTTTAAATACAAGAGTTAATGGGATCTTTTAAAACTGGGATCAGACAGGCAGTGGTTTGTGAAGGTCAGAAATAAACGTGTCTTCTGGTTAAATTAATTAGAAACCAAAACACTTTCAAACAGGCAGAAGGGCACTTATAGCTCTTCTGAATCAAGCTGAGATGAATCTTTGCAATCTGTTCTAGGACTTCCCAGTGTGCTGAAAGCTGTAACACACTGTTGTTTAACAGAGCACCTATACCCTCTGAACAAGTTTACTGATTGCATTCCAAAGTTTCAATTTCCAATGTATCACGTGTAGATTGATCCAAAAAAGCCCCCTAAATACCCAAAACCTCACACCTGGTAGGTACAACCTTAAGCAACCAGATTTTGGACCTCTTCTTCTTTGTGTATAACACAGTAAGTTAGTAGTAAGTGAGTTTTAATTGTAAACTCCTTTTTTATTATGGACTCCCTGTATGCTCTCCAACCTGTATGACTTGGCATTGGCATTTATCTCTCTGCTGGATACTGCAGCCTTCTGCAGCCAACCTGCAGTGACGGTTATCTCTTAATTAAAACTCTACATGCAAATAGAACTACTGAAAAGTGTTGTGGCACAGCACACAAAGAACAATTATTTACAACCAACAAAGTTCTTTTTATCTACTTATACCAGAGTCAACCATTGTAGCTACTGTGAAGATCTCCCCAAGGAAACACACGCACAGATGGACTTTCAAATATATACACATGCACATACATAAATAAGACTGTATAAATCCATCTATAGTGAAAAACATTCCACTGAGAATAATTGTTCTAAAAAAATTTTTTTCAAGCACATAAAAACAATGCTTGCAATCTACTGTGGGTTTTCCATTTAATTGTTTTTGTTTTGCTTTGTTTGTACACATAACAGATAATAACTCTTTTACTCCTGAATTGGTAAGCGTATTTTTCAAGTTTCAAATCCCCCTGAGTGCTGCTAACTGTGACTACAACTCAGCTGCAAATCTTAAATACAAATGACATCTACTTTTCCTACATTTCCTTGAACAGTTACTACTTCTGAACAAAGGAGATGCATTATCTTGACATGTATTTTAACTCACAAAGCTGCAACTGCTGGAACTTTACAAGACTATAATCAGAGGACTTCGATTTGAAAACAAAGGTAATCCATTAGAAAGCAACAGAAATGCTGGTCTGAAATACTGTAACTTGTTTTGTTGTGGTTTTGGGTTTTTTTTTGTTCTTGGAAGTGCAGTATAATAATCACAGTCTGTAATATAAAGCTTATAATTGTCTGCTGAAAAAGATTTCCTAAGAAAAATGGTTATGCATTAGAACTGAAACTCATTTCTGAAGCAAACACTTTGTGTTTTGAGGCATTTTGGTGGTTTTGGAAATTTAATAGCTGCTGCTCACAGATTGCTAAATAAGGAGTGCCCTGTTCTTACAGAGGTCAGGTGGCATGATCACAACGGCTCCTCCTTCAATCCTAAGGAGTGCTCAATCCTAAGGCAGTGCTCATCTGTGCTTTAAATGGGAGTTCTGACTGTAAAGAAATAGCAGAATCTGAGCCTTAAGTGGCAGTGCATCGCTCTACCTTTATTTTTTTTTATTATTATTATTTTCAAAATGATTACCTTATAACATAAAAGCCAGGTGCACAGTAAAGGCCCACTCGGCTAGGCAGAAAGTTCATGAGGTGATCTAAAAATTCAAGCATCTCTAGCATCCAGCTTTTATTTTTAGGAGATATTCTGCTAAACTTAACTGAACTTTACATTCTATTTCCCCCAATATTAATAGCAGTCACACAAAATGTTGCAAGAGGAACAGAAAGCTATTTCCAGAAGAGTGAAAAAACATCATTCCACTCAGAAAACCATTTTATGTGATAGGTCTCTGTATTTTTAGGAAAAGATTCCTAATACTATTTTTTTTTGGGGGGG
>NW_010398229.1:8060-15126 GCF_000710305.1 Buceros rhinoceros silvestris | reverse complement strand
GGGTGGTAAAATTTTTTGAACAGAAGCAAGCTGACGAAATCAACACCAGATTGCAAAATGTTTTGATTAACTTATATCTCCACCTGAGATGTAAAAGTTCTCACAAAAATGTAACCTCTCCATTTAAAGCATCTGATGGGATTCAAGCTCTGCTGCCTTGCAGTGAGAGACTTACGCAGCACAGCCAGGACAACGAGACACCAGCTCACTCACCAACTCAGCTGTACAAGTCACACACTCATAGTTTTGGCCAAGCCACTAACACTTGCAACCAACTCGCACGCACTTGCAGCAAGTGCACGGCAGCTGGAGCATCGTGGCCAGGAGGTCTCCAAAAGCACAGAGCGCTCTGACTGTGCACGCAGGGGAGCTCAGGGGTCCCCATGTAGACCCAGTGTGGTTTGGCTGCAGATCTGGCCCCGTCCTACCACAGCCACCAAGCTGGTGCTGGCCAAATTACAGAGGTGCACCGTCTCCCTACACAAAAGCACGCATACGCAGCTGCGTACCCATGCAATGCAAAAGGCCCCCGCTCGTGGCTAACACTTCTGCCTCAGTCACAGCCCTGCACTGCCACACTCATCTGCCTGGGCTTACTGCTTCACTGACCACTACACAGGGGTAGAAGTCTCGAGTGGAGGGGATGTGCAGCCAGTTGTTCTCTCTACCCCCTACTCACCAACCAGCTCATGTGAAAAACAAACAACTAAGTTAGTATGACACAGTGCTGTAGACAGAACCTAACCCTTCTCTAAAAACCTGCCAGATTTTTCATGTTAAAAAATCCCGAACTAGCCATTTCCAGAAATGGACCCAAGCATCAAGGATGGTATCAAGCTACTGGTACACACTGTAACTGGTCTGCGGAGGATAGTCGCTCTCTATCTGTGTCTCTATTCACTCGGTGAGGAACCTGAGGAATTTACCAAGTTTCCACTCTCAGTCCTAGCCTTTCTAAAAGACTGCAATTTTTCTGGGAGCTGATATTCTTTCAGATGGCAATTCATAAAGAGAAATGACCTAAAAAAGTAACCTTTGAAGACATGTTTCCTTCTTCTTCCTATCTGTGACTTTTCATTAATAGAGGTGAAACTGATTGAGCCATGTCACATCTGGTTTATTATTCTTCCAGCATGACTCTGTGGTAGCCCACGTACTTTGTATTTTCAATGTTGCTTTGGGCTAAATTAGACGGGGTGGAAAAAGTCTTTTTGGAATAGGACAGGAAATGCATCTTGAAGAGCATGAGAGAACTTGGAGCTTTTTTGGAATGGAGTGGGGGAGAGCCTTGTTAAAAAGAAAATAAATCTCCTGAGAATGACTCACAAATCATTCATCTCTCAGAATCAGGTAATCTCCCACCCTCGTTCCTCCCACCCTGGCAAGAAGTAGTCTGAAGAGGAATAAAAATAAATGCTAATTAACTAAATTTGTTTTTCTTTATTCTACTAGGCCCTACATGAGAAAAGCAGTCAAAACAACGGTAGGGATGCCAATTTTGCCTACTTTTGCTACCAGTGTGGCTGCTGCCTCGCAGTCCATTATAAAGTGAACGTATCTTTGAAGCAAAGCATCCGGAGAAGCTCTTAGTGACATTGGATTGTCTATGCTTGCAGATCACAGAATATGACTTGTTTTCTTAGAAGGTAACATGGCAATTTAAAGAGATTTTGATAGAAGCTAACAAAGAGCAACAAACCGCTGAAAAAGCGTTCCATAAAACTCACCCAAAAATAATATCTTATTTCTCAATATTCAAATTACTTATTTTAGTGTGGTTATTTATATCTCTGTTAGCTGCATTTCTGGGACTATTAACTACTTCAAAAAGATCAGGCCTGTGGCATAGCAAAGGAGGAGGAAGAGGATGAGGAAGGATATGATGACTGTTGCCATCTTCACCAACTCCTGATGCAAAGCTGCCTCAGGGACTGGTAAATACTCCAATAAGAGCTCTGTGCGCCTCCCAGCACGGCCCTGCAAGGACCAGCATGCTGTTGGGTAGCCACCAGAATGAGCACCACTAGTGTCAAGAGCCTTCCATATGAAATAAAACATTGTGCCGCTACACCCTGCATTTTCCCAAATAAAAAAAACAATTAAAATTTCCCATAAAACCACAGAACCACGCTATGCTCGCACAAGCATCGGTTTAGCCATGAGAAAGGAGAAAGCAGTTGTGCTAACGATGGATCAAACTTGTCTCACCAGTGAAGAAGTCTTCACCTTCATAGGGTTTGTATGCCTGAAGGTAACACAACTGAGCAGGTATTTTTGTTAGCCCTTTGTAGCTCCATCTTCAAAAGCCCTTCCCTTCCTGCTGTCCTTTCAAGTTTCATTCCTTGTTGGGGCTTTTTTTCCCCTGCTATAATAAATGTAACGCCTTAACAAAGGAATTTGGGGGAGGGGATGAATTAGAGAATTACCAGAAAATTATCAACTGTTGTCTCACAGTACCACAGTACCACCCTCACAAGCAACAGGACATTTACTGGACACTGATGTCTCATTACATCTAGTATGTAATTTATTTCTCTGCTGGATCAGAACTTATCAGCTTTGCCCATGTGGAGAAAATGTTTCTGCCTTAGAAACAAATAGACCACCACAGGCAGGAAGCTGGAAAGCTTAAATGAAAACCCGCTGCATGATCACCAAAGTTAGCTCGTTACCAAAGCCACTAAGGCAGCGGTGTTGAAACAGGCCGGAGGTGGCATTTTATGGACAGATTTTTGACAAAGCCTAGTTTTGTTGAGGGATGATTTAGAAAACCGAGAACTATAAAAGCTGCTGGGTACTGAGATCTCGGAGAAAGCTGGACTTTTTATTTAGGTGTCTCTGGAAATTCAGCGTTAAACAAAAAACCCACATCAGCAAAGTCTCTTGGTTTTGCCTGAATAAGAAATAATGTTTTATCTGGTGAGAAAATTTATAGAGTGTTTGTAAAGCACTACAAAGTTGCACATTCATCAGTCATTCTCTACCACTATTGAGATCTAAATAGAATATATTGACTAGTTATATAAGCCCCCTATTTGACAGCTTTTTATTTTGTAATATTTTATCTCTATCTATACGTGGTAGGACTGCATTGTACTCTAGCTATATGTACAATTTAAAACCATAGATTTCAAATACGGTTAGTCATCCATTCAAGTTCAGAAGAACGCAGACTTAACATTTCTTAAAAAAATATAGGAGCCCCTCACATTAGCTTCAGTAGATCAGAAAACGCTGAATGGAGGTAAAAAAATACCTCTGGCCTCAGACTAAACACGGAAAATTTCAGCCTCAAAGTGTTTTTCATAAAATTATGAGCTAATGAACAAAAGGGGGTTCTAATAAAGTCACATGAAATGTTAGCTAAAAATCCAGCAGCAATAATGTCTTTATTTCTTTGCCAGTTTGACCACCTCAGAATAGGAAAAAACCAAAGTAAAGTAAACCACACTGGTTAATTCTAAGAGGTCTTATCCCAGTGAAAATAGGAAAGGCCCAAAAGACTGGGCCAAAATATATATGAGGAAAATTCCGAAATAGAGAAAATACTTGTTTACACCTGACCAGGGCCAAGGGTAACAAAACCTCTTTACCAAGCTGCTTCCAGAATCCTTAAGGCCTTTGTCCAAGGACAAGGGAAATGCCAATTGGGCCATTCAAATCTGCTGACAGGCAGAGGCTACCCATCTCTTTGAAAAGCCATGAAAGGAAATTCTCCCATGAGTGCTTTGCAAACTCTGAAACAACTGCTCTTCATCTAAATGGTAGGATTTCAAGCAGAAGCTGTATAAGCCTCCAAGTTACTGAAAAATTATTAATGCTGAAGCATTATACTTTCAAGATACACCTCTCAGTACCTGTAAAACCTGCCGGATAAAAGCCAATTACTACACAGAAAGCATTTAAAGGCACTGGTCTGGAAGCCCTGCTCCGTAAAACTAGAATTCCCCATATCCTTTATTGCACATGCTTTCCAAGATTATCCACTCCCTCACATCAACCTTCATAAATCTCTAGTGCCAAAACATCTACCACAGCACTTACTGATAAGAAAAGACACGAACAAATTTCTTATTTGACTGCTTCTTTCCTCTCTGAAAAAGAATCTTTTTAACAGGTTCTTGGCCAAGATTACATTTGTATTCACACAATGCTCCTTTTATGAAAAGAAGTAATGCAACCAATTATGAGAGCAGCTCTTCAAAAAGCCAACTAATGGCTTGACTTTGTCCACATTCACACCAGCACAAAGTAACTATTTTTATATGATGCTTGATAATGCAGCACTGTGTAAGGAAAAGATTACATAGGAACACATACGATCTAAACGTGCCCATTCTGAAAGGATGGGACCATATAAAATACCATTTATAAGCACAGAGGAAAAGAGAAACATGGAATTGAAACCAGGTCTGCCCACATTTCATTCCTTTTGTACTTGGGCATGCTTATGCCTAACGTGCATTCAGTTTTTGATGCAGTTGCCGTTACTACATGCTACTTGATTCAGCCTCATACGCTTGAAATGCCATAGTATCCACACAAAGAGATAAAGGCAAAGGAATACTCTCAGGTCTCTTGCTGAGTTATTGGAAATACTTTCTTTGCGTTGTTTGTATTTGTTATTTATCTTTGACATACCCTACTAGTCCAAATAATTATTCATTACATGTTTTCTGAAGCAGTTACAGCCTGCAAAGTCAATTCTTGGCCAGAATTTTCACATCCACAAGTAGAAAACATATCAGAGGATACTTCGAAGTCAGATCCTGTCAAATAGAGGATGTTAACCAATGCAGTTTAACACAAACTCCTCTGTCACACTGCTGTTAAGATTATGTGTGCTGAGGTGAGCAAGCAGCAGTATCAATAACCACACACAAAGTTCTTTTGAATAAAAATGATACATCAGCCCATAACATTCAGCATCCCATGCAAACTCTCAGGAGTCCAACTTCCACTGCAAGTATCTTTTTGGACCTGTTTATTTCAGAAGATGTGGTATGAATCATGGTATAGTAAGTTTTACTATGTTTTAGGCATGACTCGTACATCATTCTATTTGTAAGAAAAAACCCTAACATGCAAGTACAATATGTTACTGCAGCTGTTCCATGGGAACAACAAGGTATCCATTTGGAAGAAAAATACATTTATGAAAATGCCTGATTAGCAGAAAAAGCAGAAAACAATTCACTACAAACAATAACATACAGCACAACTGCTGTATTTGACATTTTTATGGTTTTGGTCTGTTTTCATGGAATCTACTGGATTAAAACACTCTTCCCTGTTCTTCCACTTCCAGCTCAGATTAGTCTTCATCGATGTTATCCATAAAAATCGAAAGAAAAAAACCCCCTCTAGTTTACTATAAACTAGGCTTTGAAGGAGGAGCTGCCATGCTAGTTGAATGTGAAGTTGCTGGACAGAGTATACCAAATTATCTTCTTGCTTCAGGGCTCTCCTACCAGGATCTGAGTTTGGGGGCAGAAATATATGTTCCTTCTCCACCTTGCTTTACAAAATACTGTATTTTTATCTTGCATGCCTCCTAACCCCTGCAAAGGTTATAAATTGAATGCTGCAAAGCCGTCAGGCAATATACCCCTGAGAACTGCACAAACATAAAGCCGAGCCAGTGCAAGTGACATCACAGCATCTGTGACCTTCTAGAGACAAGGCTTCCTGATTCTTAGTCCTCCCTCCACACAGAGCCGAGGAATCCTCTGCCTCTCTAACTTCTTCCATCTTACCTCTCCTTGCCCTTTTATTTTCATACACACTTCTTAACGGATAGCTTTTTTGACAGAATCATTTTGGTGGGAAAAGACCTTTAAGATCATTGGGACCAACTGTTAACCTGACACTCCCAAGTCCACCATTAAATCATATCACTAAGCACCACGTCTACACATCTTTGAAATACTTCCAGGGATGGTCACTCCACCACTGCCCTCGGCAGCCTCTTCCAATGCGTTACAACACTTCCTTCAAAGAAATTGCTCCTAATGTTTAGCCCAAACCTCCCCTGGCACAACTTGAGGCCATTGCCTCTTGTCCTGTCTGTTCTTACTTGGGTAAACAGACTGAACCCCTTCTCACTACAACCTTCCTTCAGGTAGTTGTAGAGAGTGAGAAGGTCTGCCCTGCAGCCTCCTTTTCTCCAGGTTAAACAACTCCAGTTCCCTCAGCCACTCTTCAGAGGACTTGTGCTCTAGACCCTTCACCAGCTTTGTCACCCTTCTCTGGACATGCTCCAGCACCTCCATGTCCTTGTCACGAGGGGCCCAAAACTGAACACAGTATTTGAGATGTTGCCTCCCCAGTGCCAAATACAGGGGGACTATCAATTCCCTAGTCCTGCCAGCCACACTGTTTCTGATACAAGTCAGGATGCCGTAGATCTTCTTGGCCACCTGAGCACACTGCTGGATCATAGTCAGCTGGCTGTCGACTAACACGCCCAGGTCCTTTTCTACCAGGTAGGTTTCCAGCCACTCTTCCCTAAGCTGTAGCATTGCAGGGGGTTGTTGTGACTCAAGTGCAGGACTTGGCATTTGCACTGTTGAACCTCATACCACTGGCCTCAGCCCATTAATCTAGCCTGACAGATCCCTCTGAAAAGCCTCCCAACCCTCAAGCAGATCAACGCTCCTGCGCAGCTTGGTGCAACCTGCAAACTTACTAAGGGTGCACTCAATCCCCTCATCCAGATCACTGATAAAGATGATAAACAGAAATGGCCCTAGTACTGAGCCCCAGGGAACACCACTTTTGACTGGCCATCAGCTGGATTTGACTCCATTCACCACCGCCCTCTGGACCTGGCCACACAGCCAGTTTTTCATCCAGCAAATCGCACACTGATCCAAGCCATGAGCAGCCAGTTTCTCCCTAAGAATGCTGTGGAAACAGTATCAAAAGCTTTACTAAAGTGTCCTGGTTTAAGATAAACAGTTTATCTTTGTTAGATATGTCAGACAGCCAATGGCATATTCCTTCCATGACATGGGGTCCTGGTTTGAGCTACAACTTCCTTGTTTTGGGTAATGGACAAATTTAA
>NW_010398229.1:0-7117 GCF_000710305.1 Buceros rhinoceros silvestris | reverse complement strand
CTGCAGCTGTGGCTGCCATCACGCCCTGCCCTGCCGTGTGGCGTGCTGCTGCCTTGCCCTGCTGCTGTCACTTCTCCTTTTACTCCACTTTGGCCAAGTGACAGCTTGGTAGCCTATATTACCATTTTTCTAACAGAGGTTCGGTTACCCTTCCCAACAGCTTCTTGCTCTGGTTCTGATTCTGAAGCTGCGTCAGACGTGGTGGGTGCAGTGCTTCAAGAGCCTGCGTCCTCCTGCTGGGTTAAAACCATCCCTCTCTGGTCAGAGTGGGTAGAGCTCTCAGTGACCTTCACTGGGGAAACTACCATGTGAACTGCTTTGACACACTAGTTGCAGCACTCCTGGTCACTGGAGCTCCCCAAGGGCTTCTTTTATAAGCATGGTCACCATTCCCCTGGCAAATCCCATGCCTCGTCAGCCTCTCCCAAGAGCGCTGCCAGCTGCTGCGGGTCTCTCCACTCCCCTGGCATTTCCCTACCAAAGGAAAACCTCAGCAACCCCCTGAGCACCAAGATCTACTGCTCTGCTGCGGGCCTGGCCGGCTCTGGAGAAGCTCCACTTGGTGACTGGTCAAATATTTTATTTTCCCTCCCACTGCAATTGAAAAGTTTTATATGCTTCTTCCATTACAAATTAATTAATTTTTTGCAGAAAAGCAAGGGAACTTCCACTAAAAATTATCAAGACAAGAATAGGTGGGAGTGATGAACGTAGCACTAGTTAAATAATTATGCCATGTTTACTGCATTTTGTGACACGTACATGGAATAACAAATTCACAGGTAATATTGGTAATGCCATTGCTTTTTTTCATGAAAACAAACTCAGACATGTTTTTTAAAAAAATGGCCTAAGTGGATACAGCTGGGCACTTCTTTACGACGTATCTCCCAACCATTTACCAAAAGGAACTGCAAGCTCTTCAACACACCAAGAGACTCAGAACCTGGTACTGGAGAGGACTCTCAGATGGTTAACCCAATTTTTGGTCAATGTAAGGGAAACAAACAGGCAGAGACAGCAACCAAGCAGAGAAAAGACACTTGAATGTTTTGCTTGATGCAGGCCAGAGGATTAAGTCTCAGTTTCCCACCTTCCAGGTGAATGCCCCAGCTAATAAGCTCTCAACTAAGAGCAGCAACTTGTCCTACCTCTTGGCTTTTTGATTCAAATCTCTGAAGAACTGTGTTTAGTTCCTCATCAAGACAAATGCCAAGCCTGCTAAATTTTTTATGACACTGAATTCTTGTTCTCCTGCCAGCATTAGTTATGTGTGAACATTTTAGGCTCCCTCAGGCATTTATTTTACTACAGAGTCCTGAAATACTGAAGTCTACTATGACTTAAAAGAAACATGCAAAAAGGAGGGATCTGCTAATTGTTCTCCCAGTCTATGTTTCAAGGAGGCAGTGTCTACACCAGTGAAGTCTGGAAATTATTCTCATTGTTACTGGCAAAATGATGGTACATCTGGCAACAAACCCATCAAGCCGTGTCAGCTACTGCAGTGGGGTTCAGCCCCGTGGCACGGCAGGAGCAGCACTGCCTGCAGCTGGGGAAGAACTGGCTAAATCAGGCTGAGAATCAGCTAGCCAGACTGCAAGTGCACAGCCAGAGCGGAAAAAGTAACACTTTCCAGAAAAAACGGATTTACTAAACACACTCACAATGACTATTCTGCATGGGCATTACCCCAGCTGAGCTCCTGCCTGCTCTCTTGCTGCCAGGAAAGGAGGGGGGTGGGGGGGCAGGGGCAGACGGTGACAGAAGAATAATTCACACAGAATTGGCCTTGATTACCTTCCTCACCGAAGGCTTTTCTGGAGCAGAAAGCATGCTGGCTGCAAGCTACACTGGCCTGCTGTGCCTTGGAGAAGTGGGAGCTTGAGAAAAGAAGGCCAAACACCAAAAGATTTCAGCCAGGCCTTGAAAGGCAGCAGACGACTGACTGAATCAACCACTGGGCTGCAAATGCAGCACACGGGCTATGAGCTGTGCGACCCTCCACTACAGAAAGCAGCTGAAAAAAACAGTTACAATGAATTCTCTGCACAAAATAACTGGATCTAAAGTCACCCACTGAAATAATTTTATGGTCATTCAAAGTTTATCTATGCATTCTGTAGCTGCTCACTCCAAAGAAGGTCTGGAAATAGAACAAGCTTTATTGCTTATCTTGAGGTCTCCTATTCCCTACAGGAACTGCAACTTCACTGCCACCCCCAGTGCTCCATTGTTATTGTTATAACCATTGCTATTATGTACTCTAAAAGGAAGCAAAAATGGCTAATTTGTGGCCAGAAAATACCAAGCCTGATACTAAATCTGAACTTCAAGGTTGTTGCTTAGAGAGACACTCCAGGCAGGAGTGAATGTGTGGACATATACACAGTCTTATATTGGAGATGCTATGTACTAAGAACACATTGTGCACATCAGCTGTCATGGCCTGTTGGTATGTACAAGCACACAGCTCACGTCTGTCCCTGACAATTTCAGAAAGCTCCCAAAGACCAGATCATCTTCTACTTAATGCCTCTTATCACCCTTACCTAAACTCCCAATTTGCATTTTTTTCCTTTAAAAAAATGGTTTGTGTGTCTTCTTCCATGTCTATTTTATGTTTGAAACAAACTTTCAAAATCCTCTTGTCAAACAGTTTCTCTCCTACAGTTTTCAAATTACTATTATACAGATGTCAGTCCTCAGGAGACCAACGCTCAAGGTCCCTGTAATGAACTGGCTTTAACACGGGTGCCGAATGTCTGCACAATCCTAGCATCCTCACTGAAAGCACAACCTAAGAATAAAGGCCGCAAAGCTTTTTGCCATTTAGATCTGTGAGAGATTTTTCTTCCTCATTACCAAATCTGACATCTGGATCTTGCCAATGTCCAAGCAAACTGGAGCGCTGATACCCAACTTGTTCCTTGCCCTGTTTCTGATGCTCCCAAGAAAGTTTGCTAAAGAGAACTTTCTGAAGACAAAACACAGACAATTGCACCTCAAAGGATGGATATGGTGGAGAGGGACGCTGGGAAGCCTTTCTGAAGCCTGCAGTTCCATGAAGTGCATGTATTTATCATTTAAAAAGTGGGGTTGGAATAGAACTTCGGCCACTCTTCTATGCTGTATTTCCTTATAGAATTTTGAAGAATTTTGAAGTTACTTCCGTTTCCTGGTCTGTCCACAGTAATTGGAAAAAACTGAAAGGACAGGACCAAAATCACTACCAAACCCCCTACATATGCAGTGCTCTGTACTATAGGGAAATTTCCACTTAATCTCTGCCTGACAAACAATTTAAGTTAAATACGCATCATTTCAGTTCCATATATTATTTGTAAATTAATTTTACCTCATTATGTGGTCACTTCTGTTCTGTTATCCCCTCTCCTCATCTTTCCTACCTTCATCTTACCAAACTGAAAATTTAGCGATAGAGAAATTGTTTCTTCCTATAATTGGCATAACTGGAAAAATGTCATAATCCCCAGTTACAACGGTATTCTTTTCTCATGCCTCCAATATAAGCATGACAAGTATCAGACTGAGTGGCATGTCTGTGATGAATCATACTTCATGCCCCTGAACGCCCATAGCAGAAGAAAAATAGAATCAGTCATTACTCCCACTGAGGGCTGACAGGACATGAAACACAGAGCAAAGTGAAGTTGGAGGATCAGAGCTGCCAGTTTTTACATCACGTGGGACGCTATAAAGGACCACAAAGTCCATTTCCTTAAGATAAAAACACAAGAAAAGACAATCTTTTTGCTCTGCCTCCACTCTGAGAGTGAGAGAGCTTTCTTCAGCTGAGCTTTGCAGTAAAATTGTGGCTACGCTTCTGCAGACACCTGAGGAGCCTTATTGCCTTTTGCTTTCGAGCAGCAAAAGGACCTGCTGTCAAGCATTTCACCTGCAACATTATTCTGCCTTGTGGGCTCGGAACCCCACTTCAGGGAGTTAAAAGAGCTCAGAAACCTGATGGATTCAAAATTGAAGCCCAGTGTGGCAAAAAACCAGTTCTGAATCCCTAAAATCTGAATATATAATACAAACATTGATGCAGCTTTGTGCAAAGAAATGGTAGATTGCGACCCCAAACTTCTCCTTCAGTCAGTTTTTCATACAACTCATAACTTTGCTCAGCTTTGAATGAGAGCTATGTAGTGAGGAATGCCAAAGGAATATTCTCCAAAAGTGACATCACAAAAACTTCACTCAGAAACCAGGCATGCTACTGATGAACATTTATTACCCATGATGTAAATTAAGATTGATAAATTACTGATGGAGGCCATATATGTTTTTATTGAAAAGAACCTGCCAAATTAAAAACACTGCTTCCATCTGACTTTTTCTAGAGTACCAGGGTTTAAAAAAAAAAAAAAAAAAATCAGATTTATATAACCAAAATAACCACTCTACATAATTCCCGGGATTTTTAAGGTCTTATTCTCTGTAAACGAAATCTTGCCTTTTCTTCAGCCGTTTGCATTACTCTGTCAAACATCAGTAGGGGAAATGAAAACATTCACAATCAAACAAAACAAACCAGAATAGTATATTACTACAGCTTGCAAATCATAGTAGAAGCAAGAGTTGCATTTTTCTAACCCAGTTTTTAACAAGTGATCTTATTTTCATTTATGACTTATTAGGCTAGTGGGTACAAGAACTCTGTTGTGCTGGGTGTTACAAAAGTGTGTAACAAAAATCCCCAATCTCTGGGGTCTGGCTGGCACCAGACAGCACTCTTACAAGAGTGAAAATTCAAAGGTAGAATAGCTGAATTACTAATGACGATGTGTCAAACCCTTCCCCAGTGCCTTGCTACTTGAGGTTCCCAAACGTGTGGCTAATGTGCTGCCAACTTCTAACAGAGGTTCCAGAAAAGCTCCAGGGAATGGCAATCTGCAAGCCTGATGTCTACGTGCTAGTTAAGTTGAATAGAAACTATAGTAACAAATAGACCAAGTGGGCACATGTGTGAGAAGAGTCAAATTGAAGTTTTCATAATGTGAAGCCCTGTCTTACAAAATTAAACCATTTCTTCGAATAGCTCAAACAAATGTGAAACCAGTGATTCAGTCAACGCAGCCATCGTGGTTTAGACCCAGCTGGCGACTAAGCACCACGCAGCCACTCCATTACTCCTGAAGGAGGAAATACAACAAACAATTTAAGGGTCATGACAAGGGAGGGCTCACTCACCAATTACCGTCACAGGCAAAAGACTTGACTTGGGGAAACAAAATCAATTTAATTTAAACAACAAAACCACAACCAGATCACCAACCGAAATCAGAGTAGGACAGTAAGAGAAACAACCATATCTTAAATATACCTTTCCCCTTGCCCACCCCTTCTTCCTGGGCCCAGTTTTGCTACCTCCTGCCCTCCATTCAGTGCAGGGTGGGCAGAGGATGTGGAGGTGTGGTTAGTGCCAGTTCTGTCACTTGCTCTTCTTACAGGGTGTGGTTAGTCCCAGTTCTGTCACTTGCTCTTCTTACAGGGAAACACTTCTCAGGGTTCTGCCTTGTGGCCACATGGCGTCCCTCCCACAGGAGACAGTCCTCGGTGACTTCTTGACTAATGTTGGGGTCTGGCGCTGGCAGTGGTTCTTCCAGCACCAAATCACCCCAGCGCCAGCTTTCCTTTTTCAGTCACGGCCTTTTTCAGGATCAACTACTGGCTGCAGCATGGACCTCTCCACCGCTCTCTGGTCCAGCGTGGGCTTCTCCACAGCTCTCTGCAAACCACATTTTTCTCCACTGGTGCTCTCTGAGGACTGCAGGGTCTCAGACTGTCACCTCACCATGGGCCAAAGGGAAATGGCTCTGTACCTGTACTCTCCCCAACCTCTTCACTACCCTGGGTGACCACATAGTTGGTGCCTGCATGTTTGCCTCTCCTTTGGTCCTACCTCCTCTAAAACAAAATAGAGCTCCCAAAACAAAAGCCCTGGCGAAACCGGTTTCCCCTCTTAAATACGTTTATTTGCAGAGGTGTTGATTGGCTCAGCCCTAGCCAGAGGGGAGGCCAAATTAGAGCCACAGGTGGGGACCTTTTCAAGAAGCTTCTTACAAGGGCCACGCCAGCAGCCCCATCCCCTGCTACCAAAACCACACCAAACAAAAGCCAGCAGCTTCCTCATCCACTACTGAAACTGTGCCAAACACTAAACCACCACACTAAACCAGTGATCCAGCCAACGCAGCCTATTTCCAAAAGGCTTTTAACAAATACTTCAACAAAGAGAATTATTTTGACTGGTTATGGGATCAGGAGCACAAGTGCTGTTCTCCTCTATCGGTCTAGTTGCAGGGAATGATAAGGAAAGAAACAGGAAGACCGATCAGATCAATACCTGGCTCTGAGCCTGGTGCCACAGCAGGACTTAGGGTTTTTTCATCATGGGTCGGTTTACATGACACCAGGCCTGCTGGTGACAGACAGGGTACACCTGTCTTAAGGGGGAAAAAGGATCCTAGCACAAGAGTTGGCAGGGCTCACTGAAAGAGCTTTACGCTCATTTTGAAAGGGGAAAGGGGTAAAACCAGACTCGCTCACTAGAGATAAGCCTGGGGGTTGCACACCACTGTTTGAGGGGTGGTGTGCTAACGGGTTTTTCAGTCTGCCATTGCAGTAGACATAGGGGAAGAAGGTCCATATGGCAGCAAAGATGCAAGAGTTATGGATGTGTTAGAAACCATGAAAGTGCCTGAGAATGATCGCATAGGAATTAGGACTTCTTTCCTAAAAAAAGGTGGCAGGATCAGAAGCCCAGCTGAAGTTCATCTACACCAATGCCCACAGAACGGGCAAAAACCAGGAGCTGGAAGTCACTGTGTGGCAGGAAAACTATTATACAGTTGCTATCACAGAAACATGGTAGGATGACTCACACAACCAGGCTGCTATGCTGGACAGCTATAAACTTCAGAAAGAATAGGCCAGGAAGGGGACGTGATGGAGTGGCCCTGGATGTTAAGGAGTGTTTTCATTGTCCAGAGCTTAATGACAGTGATGATAGGGTTGAGTGTTTATGGGCAAGGATCAGGGGAAAGGCCAACCAGACAAATATCATGGTGGGAGTCTGTTATAGACCACC
>NW_010398228.1:22496-22701 GCF_000710305.1 Buceros rhinoceros silvestris | reverse complement strand
TTGTGACATCATGGGGTGGTCACAGCACTCCTTTTTCATACCCAGTCACCCCCCATGCCCTTCCCCAGATGTGACAGGCAGATGTGGTGGGACCCTGGCTGGGCCTCACCCAATTCCACTGCTGGGTCTCACCACTCCAGCACCTCTTGGAGCTTTATTTCCCTTCACAAATTCAACAGCACTCTTTGGCTCTAGCCTCAAGTTT
>NW_010398228.1:12396-22354 GCF_000710305.1 Buceros rhinoceros silvestris | reverse complement strand
GTTCGTTGGTGCTAGCCTCAAGTTTCCTTTATTTTTCGCTTTTGCTCTGCCAATTCTCCCCCATTGCACTGTGGGTCAGCGAGGGGCTCAGGGGGGTCGGATGCTGGCTGGGGTCAAGCAGTGATGGCGTGGGCTCAGCAGGGAGGGACCTGGGCTGGGTTTGGGCAGGAGCAGGGCTCAGCATCAGGGGGATCCTCCTTAACTTCAAATGCTCGGGCCAGTGCTGCTGTTGGCTGGAGTGCCAGAGGTGAGGATTCTGCTGCTGCTGCTCCTCCTCGCCTTGGCCTCCTGCTTCTTCTCCTTCTCCCTCCCCTCTGAAGCTCCCCCAGGATCCCCCGTCCTCCCAGCCCTGTTTTTCAGGGGGACATTGTGGTTGGAATAGTCCTTTCATCTCCCCGAGTCCCAGCCGTTCCCCCAGCGCTGCCAGATCCCCATGAACTCCTGGCCCTCAGCACCACCTCCACACCGCTGGGAATCCTCTCCAGCCATGGGCACTCCATCACTGCCCTGGGCAGTCTGGCACATGCCTGCACAGCCCCAATGGGCAAGAAATCAGTCCTCAGGACAGCATCAATCTCCTTTGGCCCAACTGGAGGCCCGTTCGTCTTACCCTGTTGTTTGTTCCTGGGGAGAAGAGTCTGACCACCACCTTGCTCCAACCTCCCGTCAGAGAGTTGTGGAGAGCCTGGTCTACCCTGAGCCTCCTTTTCTCCAGGCTAAACCTCCATCAATCTCCTTTGGCCCAACTGGAGGCCCGTTCGTCTTACCCTGTTGTTTGTTCCTGGGGAGAAGAGTCTGACCACCACCTTGCTCCAACCTCCCGTCAGAGAGTTGTGGAGAGCCTGGTCTACCCTGAGCCTCCTTTTCTCCAGGCTAAACCTCCCCAGGTCCCTGACCTGTTCCTCAGGGTGCTTGTGGTCCAGATCAAGCTTTTTTGCCCTTCTCTGGACATGGTCCAGCCCCTCAAGGTGCTTCTCACAGGAAGGGGCCCAAAACTGTACGCAGTATTCAAGAAGTGTCCTCCCCAGTGCCCCCAGTCTAGAGGAACAATCCCTGCCCTGGTCCTGCTGGCCACACCAGTGCTGATACAAGCCAATATACCATTGGCCTTCTTGGCCACCTGGGCACACTGCTGGCTCATATTCAGCCGCTGTTACCAACATCCCCAGGTCCTTTTCCCTGGACGGTTTCCCACCACTCTTCCCGCTGCCTGGAGTGTTGCAGGGGGTTGGTGCAACCCAAGAGCAGGACCTAGCACTTGGCCTGGTTGATCCTCAGCCCATTAGCCTCAGCCAGTCGATCCTGCCTGTACAATGGGCACTTTTGGGGGAAAAAACACACCCGTACGTAAGTCAAAAGTCTTGTCCCTGAAGATTCTGATGAGACCATGTTCTGGGTAGGCTGCTTCTGAGGTCATTAGGTTTGTCACTCATTTCCTTTCTACTGTGATGATTCACTAATGAATATTGGTGATCTAACATCTGCCTGGTTTTGTGTTCAGGTTTTCTTTTTGTTTCCTTGCATCACTCTTTTCAGTCTGACTGCGGCTTAACAGAAAAACTGAACCTGAAATGCTGGCAAATGTCTTCAACTCAATTAAAACCTTGATTTTTATACATGGTGCTTCTGCTACCTCAAGAAAGGCTGTGTATTTTCCTGATATTACAGGGAAATTTCTTGGAGCCTGTGAGAAATCCAAGTTCAAGTTATGGTTATTACGTATTTCCATTAGCAAGGCTCTCTGCAGCCATGAGATTTCTCTTCTCCTTGTTTGCTTAAAGAGAAGCTTGGATGAAAGCTCTTGGGTTCAGATCTTGACACAAGCAAAATTTGATCCTCCCTGACCCCATGGTGTTTTCATGCCCCCACCTAAATTCAGTGCCACAAGAACTGCCTCCAAAGATGCTGTTTATTTATTGTCTTTAAATCCTCAGCTGAGATTTCCAGGACCTTTAATTGCCTTTAATTTTGCTGTGAGTTTCACTCATTTTTGAGGAAGAGGCAAGGAGAAAGATGCTCCAACCACTGTCTCTGGAGCTGCTTTACTCTCTCTTCCTGGCTCACCAAGATTCCAATATGCAGCTAAAATCTTGGTGCTAAAATCTTGCAACTAAAATCCTTGGTCATCGCAGGGAAAATGTACCCCAAGTTACATGAGGCTGGCTAAGTTTGGGGCAAAACCATGAGATTTGCTTCAGACATTTTGCTAGGTGGGAAAATCTGGCTGCTAAATTCTTCTGAGATACCATCTCTGAAGGACAAGCCCCATTCCCCTTATGATCCCATGTCCATGGCTCATTCCCCTCCCGACATGACAACCAGATCCCTTTGGGCACTTCAGGCACTGACTTCCTTCCTCCTTTGTTGATGCCTCTTTTGTCTCCTGCCCGTGACTCTCTGGGTGGAAGAAGGTGCTTCATTCAAAACGCGTGTATGAGCAGGGCATTAGAGATTTCCCAGGTGCTTTTCAACCTAAAAAGCATCCAGACAATTTGGAAGTACTCTGCACTTTGTATCTGCTTTTTGGCAATCGATGAAGGAGTGTGTGTGAATGGGGGAGGAATAAGCAGAATATCCTCCCTTGCCAGAAATAAGTGTATTGCTCTAGAAAAGCACAGTTTTATACTGATGACTATAAAAAATTAATTTAAAAAATCAATCAATAATCATACAGTTCCGTATCAGCTTTCAGGTACTGATGGTAGTCAGGATCGGTCCTTGATGATGTCTCTAGACCTTCGGCAATGGGGTTGTATTAGGGCACAACACACTTGATTTCTACTCTGTGAAACTTCTTGTCTTGTCGCTTTATAGCTCATTAGTGGTCCACAAACCACAGGTCAACCCCAGATCAGCACAGCAGAGCCTGTGCTTTGCCTCATGAGCCACTTCCAGACAGATCTGCTTATTTCTGGGGATAATTTCTTTGCTGATGTCTCCGAGCACAGCCATAAATTACATCCAAATGCTATTAAACACAGTTGACATCTTCACAGGGCCTTTTGCAAGCTGATTGCTAGCAGCTTTCATGACTGAAATGGTCATTGGTTTTATAACCAGGATTTTCCTTTCCCTTTAAAAAAGAGTAAAATTCAGTCTATTAATTGCTTCTCCTGACACTGCAACAGAAGGCAGAGGGGAAGCCTTGACCCAGCAAAGGCTTAGTGAAATCTAATACCCAAATCTTTTTGGAGGCAGTAGTTTTATTATATGACAAAGCTCTGCAGGATTTGCCCGTAGCAGCAGAACAGGGATACCCAAAAGTGAGCTTGGTCCTCTGGGCAACCCCACATTGAAGGGAGCTGATGGTGACTAGCTTGTGCAAGCATCTTGCAAGCGTCAGACCATGGAGCAAATGAAAAGGGAATGCCAACACATGCCCTGCAGCTAGAAAACCAGGGTAAAATTAGATGGTGCTGTCTAAGCGCTTCCCCAAAGAACCTGTATTCACAAGACTGTCCTCTTTACAGTCACAGCCATGAGCGTCCCTTCTCGTTGAGTGGAAAATCATATAACGAGTCCTCTGTTTTCATTGTGGACCATGTGGCCTGTTCGTCTCTATTCCCTAATACGAATCTGTCCAGATTGTCTCAGCTGCTCGAGTATTTGGTCATTTGTGCTGGCACAACTGCCTAATTGTCCATCTTTGTCACGGCTCTTCTGGATGGGGTTGGATCTTGTCAGCAGCAGTGAGTAAATTTATAAATCAGAGCATCTGTTAGAGGCTGGAGGGAGACGAGTGTCAGATGGGGAACGGACAGATGTTTACTCATCCCTAAACCCACAATTGGCTGCAAAACCAAGTGGCAATTCATTGCCATTACAGCAGCTCAGCTCCATCTGAGCCGGGAGTGTGGGGAGGCAAAGAGAAAGGTCTGGCCTTTAATAAATCCTGCTGTCCCTCCTCAGACAATTTACCTCAGTGGCTTTAGCAATGTGGCTTTAGCCTCTGGAAAACCCCCAGCTATTTTATATGGTTTTTTAACAAAGATTGATCCTATTTCTTGACTGTGCAGAAGCATCTTTTTATCATCTGCACAACGCTTCTGAAAAAGCCACTTCTTTTCTACAATTCTTCATAGAGTTTATTTAAATCATTATATTCCTCTGGAAATCAGCCCTGAAGAAACACTGACTGTACAGGCACACACAGGTGAACCCTCCCCGCAGTCTGCTACCAGCTGTGACTGTCCTGTGTTTACCCAAATTAAACATGAGTTAATATCCCTCATCCCTAGACAATCATCAGCATCCAATCAGTAATTCATCCTCACCGTCTGTTCCAGAGAGCACAAAAGGGAGAGAAGATTAATTTCATAGACTCTACTGATGGTTTCCTACCAGCTCTGAGAGCTTACGTGGGTATGTCTTTCTCTGAGCTTTACACAACTGGTGATTTGCACCTCTTACTTATTGCTTGTATTACCAAAACATCTCCCAGGAAGGCACAGTTTTTGACAGAATACATTTAATGCGTGTGCAGTGGGGTAAAGGCAGCATTTATAGAAGTAAAGCTTGGAACACGCTGAGAACACGGGGGCAATCAAGCGCTTTGGGGGGTGGGATATCTTCCTGTTCATTTCTAAAGGCAGCAGGTCCAGACGAACTTCATCTTCATCCACCCGTTGCTGTCATCCTCTCCACAAAACTATTTCAGGCACCATAAAGATACTGCAAAACCACACAACGGGCCGCAGCATTCACTGTCCCAGGAGGAGGTGGTTGGATGTTCACCTGAAGTCCCTTCCCGCCTAGCTTACCCATGAGGGTGCTGGTCTGGTGGTGGCAGTAGCTCCCTGCCCAGGAGGAGCCAGCCAGCCAGCAGCAGACTCACTCTGTGGATTTAGACCCGCTTGTCCTATCCGCCTCTCTCCAAGCCCAGCATCCCCAGCAAATCACTCTGCAGATTGCTGTTAACAGCATCTTCAGCTCTGCCTTAGTGAGACCAACTACTGGCATGAGAAACAAAAGCCTCCCTTGCTTTCAACTCAAGTTTGCTAGCAGAGAACGCATCCATATCTGAGGAGAGGTCCTTTGCTTCTCCAGAATAGTTATGCTTGCATCAAAAACTATAATAGACAAAGTAAAAGCAAGCAGCTTTGAAAACATGCTGTCAGCAGTCTGTTTTCCCACGTGTCAATCCATCTGTCATTCCTCAACATACCAAACAGCTGATCACAAACATTTCTACCTCAGCAGGATACACCCCACAGATGCTTCAGGATTCCTGGATGTAATTGGGACCGATGCACTCGTTCAGCCTCTCATCTGCTCCATCTCAGTTGAACTGAGAGCAATTTGTACCTGGGATGTGGCTTAAACAGTAATGAATGTGTGGTTTACATCAGCCTTGGAGGCCATGGCGTGGTCCCTATTTGCCCTCTAAACTTATTTTCATAGATGACATACCTGCGCTTGTGCTCTAGTAGAATTCAAAGAGCCTGTGCAAGCTCCAGGTTATGTTAAAACAATAGAATGCAGGGGTTTGGTGGCTGAAAAAACCTCTGTTGGCCTCCGTGTAGAGATGGTCCCAAAACAGCACACGTCTGTCGTGCAAGGAGAAGGCAAGATGTTCTCCCATGCAGCGTTTGGACATGCCAGCAACAGGGCGGCTCCATTTGTCCCTCTTCTGTAGAAAAAACAGCAGAGAGGTGGCTTGGTTTCTGCCCAGTGCTCTAGATTTCTGCAGGCACTGCCACAGGAAAGGGCTGGAAGCTGACCTTGAAACTCTACAGCTCTTCAGACTCTTGGGGGAGCAGAGCTGCTAATAAGCCATGAGGGATGGGGGCATCCTCCATGTTGCCTGAACACTGGGAGTCACCTACTCCAGGCTCCCCTTTGGGTCCTCCTCTCTCATTTCTTGTCCCTCTGGTTTGGTAGCCACAGCAAAGGAGCCTTTTAATCTCTCTGTCTCACCCTGCCCATTCCCAAAACATGCCTCCTCAGGCCATGTTGATGTTCTCAGCCACAACAAGGATGTGTATGGTCCTTCACATGTAGCTCACCCCCTAAGCACCATCCCTTACCATAATCTTCTACCTCATTCTATATTTAACTCTCTACAAAAATAAAGATAGATGAGAAGGAAGGATCTTGAAGGAAATAGAGAGGAAGAACAACCATATAGATGGATAAAAATCATATGCACAATGAAGTAAGTGATAATCTGGGCAGCAGAAGAGGTAACGCCCTAGGAAGAGATTAATTAAAGGAAAAGAGACTAATTAAAGGAAAATAACCCAAAGAATAGCCAGCCAAGGTTAGGAGAAGGACTGTGGGAGGGGCATCTGAGCCAGCTACATGTGAGATGAAGCCATCGCACAGCCTCCACATGATGCTTTTCTCAGATGTGCAGGGCAGGGTGATGGCATCTGTTTTCATTGTGGTACCCAAAGTCCTAATGCTGGACATCCCCTGTCACCATTGCTGGCCAGATGGGGATTATGGTGTAAGTTATTCATGGAATTTTGGCTTTAGCTCAAGGGCGAGATGCTCTGCCGCACTTCACTAGTGGGCACGTAATTAACTATGTCTGTTTAGAAGACAGTGAGCATGTTCTGCAAGGAAAAACCTCCCACCTAATTCAGAAAGAGTTAAAAGGTTCCGTTGCTTAAGAAATTGAATTCCTTCACAGTTCTCAAAAGAAAATAATTTAAAAAAAAGGGGGGGGGGAGGAAGAAAAAAATTACTGATGTGTTGTAGTCCAAGTCCAGCACAAAGTCCAAGTCACATAAGACATGTACATGTCTGCAGCTGGATGCCTGTGAGCTCTTTGTTGATAAAATTCATCACCGCGCGAGGTGGCAATGGGAACTATAACTATCACTAGACCCATATCTGGTGTTAAGTGTTATCTGCATGTCCTGGAGGAGCGTGAAGCTGGGCAGAGGTCCGGGGGTCTCATTCTTCCATTTTTCCACCCTGGAGCTGTTGCCTCCACTCATGCAGGTGTAAATTGACAGACTGTGCAATTAACATGATTGATAAGCTTGTTACAGTCGTCCCCACTCGCACATCTACACCAGTGATGTAATGTGAAAAACTAAGTATAAATATGGCCCCAATTTCGACCCCAAACTGGGACAGGAGGAGACTCGAAATCAGACAGATGGACGGATTGATGAATTCGCTCCTCTCTCCAGCGTCACATAAGCTATAAGCCTGTCTACAGTTGTCCCCACAGGCACGTCTGCACCAATGATGTCATGTAAAAACCTGGGTATAAATATGGCCCCGATTTCAACCCCAAATTGGGATAGGAGAAGACTTGACACCATACCGATGGACTTGGGGCACCTCGTGGGTAAGATTCTCTGCCTCAGCCTATGCTGAGTGATAGTGTTCTCCCCAGGTGTATTTTGTATGGTAGCGATCGCGATTTTACTTACTCTTAATGCACTGTTCGTGCATTAGCTGCTTATTGTACCACGTAGCTGGGCTATAACAGACAGGTTGTGAGCTCTTGGTATCGGACCTGTGCGGTCTCTCTGGTAGATAAGCCATAGCTCTGCAGTTCGTTTATCAATGGCAATACCAAAAGAACCTGTAAATGTTGCTCTGTAAATAAACCGCCATTATTTGTGCCCCCCTGATTTTGCTTGTCTTGCACATGGTGTCAGCCTTAAGACCAGTTTTATTCCCCACCCTCCCACATACCTCTTTTCGCAACATGTGTAAATTTCATTTTTTTTTGGAGACACCCAAAAGAAAGGCCAGCACCATGGTTACAGACAGTTACAGTCTTCAGGTCCAAAGAAACCCCCTGAAACCAGGGAAGCAGATATGCAACCATTGCATGCAAAGCCCCTGTATGCACACACTCCTCTCTCACTTCTTAACCCAGAAGGATGCACCTCTCTCTGCAATCCCACGTTAATCCACCACTTCAACCAGTGCAGGTGTAAACACTACTTTGGATCCTACATTTGCACCAGGAGTCACCTTCTGGGTGCAAAGGTCCAATGCAAATAAATCCTCTCCCCAAAACCTCAAAACTCAGATAGGTGAAGCAAAAAGCCCCGGACACTTCTCTTCTGATTCCCAGCCTGCTCTGTAGAAACCCTGATGGGTACAAACAGGTACTTGAGAAGATGTCTTCCCACTCTCTGCCCTCCAGCCCTTTGTTCCTGTTTTTGCCGTGGCTGGGAAATCAGCATGCACAGGGCTAATTAGAGAACAGTGATCTCATTATGCAGCGCTTGGCATGGCTGGCTGTGCTGATGGAGATGGATGGATGTTGGTGGATAGGAGGAGCCGATAGCACTGTGATGAGCAGATGGCCAGGGGAGGGGAGGAAGGGGAAGAGGGGTCTCTCAGGGGAGTATATCTAGCTCAGGAAAACATTCATTTACTCTCTGGCCCAGCCAACTGAATTAATGTGAAGAGCAATCAGCCTCTCGCCCATTAATGACATGCTTTTGAAAGGGGAGAGATGAGTCAATCAGTCGAGGTGTAATTGAGGGCTGGCTGATGGAGAAGCCTGAAGCAGGCGCCTTTGCCGCATTATGGTGAAATAATACATGGGTGAAGCAACTCCCTCCATTTTTAAAGGCTTGGGGAGGCTTTTGAGGACACCAAAAATGCTCTCTGCTTCTCTAGAGAGGGTGACAGCTCTAGGGGTTGGGGAGAGTGAGGCTGCCACAGCACTGAGCAGGATGGGCTGAAACAGCACAGCATATCCCCCTCAGCATCCTTGTGAGAAAAAGCCACCAGTCAAATATCCTCCTGCAAATTTGGGTCCTGTATTTGCTCCAGGAATCACCTCTTGGCTGCAAGGAACCAGCATGTGCTTTCCTTCCTTGCCAGCTCCATCACATCCTGCCAGGGCATCTTAGTTACTGGGGGAATTATCATCATAAAACCTCTCTCTCTTGAGGTTCCTCCTGGAAAGGGGCTCTGTCGAGCAATAGTCAGCCTCTCCTTTGCAAGCTGCCTACATGCCATGCTGGCAGTCTCCGTTTTGCAGGTGGTGATCCATCACAGTGAGGCTGAGGGCTTTGGTCATGGTGAGGCAGATAGTTTGTAGTGGGGCTGGATGCTGAGCCTCAGTGCTTCCCCTAGGAGCCTATAAACCACCTTGTTTCCCCATCTACTCTTAGGCAGTTGTGACCAGAGGAGAATGTGAACTAGTTTTGGGAAGGAATCTGGACCCATTCAATGTTTGGTCTGTAACCAAATTCCAGCATTCCCATGCTGTCACTGCACCTGTGTCTGCTGCAAAGCAGGTTCAAACTTGCCTACCCAAGGTCTTAAAATGCTGTACAGTGTCCAGACCTCCGCCTGGGCAGTACGAGGCACCCACAAAGGGAGATATTTGTATGCAGACCCCTTTCCAGCACCCAGTAATCTGGGTTAAAACAGCCTCCAGGATCTTGGCCCCTCCACAGGATCTACTCTGACCTAAGTTTGTTTAAAACAGACCTCACTTGGGATAAAAAAGCCCCAGACACATTCCTTTCCCCAGCAGCCACTCCTAGACTTTTTCTGCCATTACTCTGAGTTTTGTGGAATCACAGAATGGTTTGGGTTGAAGGGACCTTTCAAGTTCATTGAGTTCAGCTACACTGCAGGGAGGAGGGACATCTGGAACTAGAGCAGCTTGCTCAGAGCCCCAGGGGCCAGCTTGACCTGACATGGGGCCAGCGATGGGGCTTCTCCCACCTCTCAGGGAAACCTGGGCCAGGGTCTCACCACCCTCATCATAAAACATTTCTTCCTTCTCTGGTCTGAATCTCTCTCTTTTAGTTTCAACCCATCACCTCTTTTCCTGTCCCAACAGCCCCTGCTGGAAAGTTTGTCTTTTTTTATAGGCCCCCTTTAAATATTGAAAGGTAATGCTAAGGTCTCCTTGGAGCCTTCTCTTCACCATGACTTACCTGACTCCTTGATACACTGCCTGAACTTTCAATTTTAGGGATGGACATAGCAGCAGGGAGAAGAGGCAAAGCCTCCTTCCAGA
>NW_010398228.1:10746-12292 GCF_000710305.1 Buceros rhinoceros silvestris | reverse complement strand
GGCAAACACTCTTGCCAGATTGAGAAAATCGAAAGCACAGCAGGAGTGGACTGAAATAACAGTCTGGATAGAGCGACAAAGTCCAGGATGGTTTTGAGATGACACCCACTGGTGAGGAATAAGACTGCAAGCAGGCTGAGGTGTCTTGGCCACAGTGCCTTGAAACAACCTTGGGGTGGGTCTTAGTTTTGCAAACTGTCCTTAGGAGAGACCAGATTTAACTTGTGCACAAAAAGAAATAACCCCAAAAGTGAAGGGGTGAATCCCCTGTGGCTGGTCTGGGACTGCCTGTCCTCCCCGCTTCAGAAAGCGCATGACACTCTTGTAGTGATTATTTTATATACCAGCAGAGGATTTAACAGATCTAGGCATGAACAAAGGTCCTGCTACTCTCCAATTGTGACAGGTCATCATGTAATGCCCCTTCCCATGGATGTCACAAAGCACGGGGACCCAAGCAGAGGTTAAACCCATAAGGTTTTGCCTTGTAGCCTGTCTGGGTCTTTTCATGGGGTGTTCAGAGCAGTCAGCTTGATCCTGCAGCCCCCTTGGCCTGTGCACACCTATCATGGCATGAGCGGGGTGACAGCAGTGAATATTTGGTGCTAAGGAAGGGGGGTGGGGGTGATTCTCTTGATGAATTTGGAGAATTAGGCAAAAATTTTCTGATGGTCAGATCATGTCTCAGTTTCCCTTCTGAGCCATAGTGTGACCTGAGCAGCAGGTCTTGCAGGCTGAATTAGAATTTCCCCCCACTTTCTTTCTCACAGAAAAGTCCCTGCCCTCCTCCAAGACAAAGATTGGACCAAGCTTTGAGCTACACAACTGGATTTTACCTGCATCCCCAGGAAGCCATTCGTGTACTCCCACCCAAGCCAAGCAGGCAATTTCCAATGATGTAGATTTTTGCTTGAGAAAAACCCCAATTTACATGACAAAAGTGAAAGTTTAGCCTTCACAGTCACGTTGACAAACCTGTTTTCTTGTGCATTCTGAAGCAAGCAGGTATCACTGTCCCCTCTCCAAGGTGGCCCAGGTATAATTTCCCTGGCCAGGTTCAAGCTGCAGGATCTAGACCCCAGGAAGCTGAGAACAGGCTGAACCAGTGCATATCAGACGGGGCATCAAGCTTTGTTGATGCTAAGAGGAATTGGAGACCCTGGATCAACCTACAATCCTGTGAGCCATCTCCAGGACCTCCCCAGCTGCACTGCAGTAGTTGCAAGAGTGTAACAGGAACCACCTCCCCTGTTCCAGAGCTCATTTGAACCATCTTCTCCTCTGACCCCTCCACTTAAGACAAACAAGGACCAATCTAAACACCAGCCATACAGACGAAGCTGGTGGCTCTGTGTGTACTGAAAGGGTGTCTGAGCACCCTTGGCCCAAGGGGACTCCCCGAGATGGAGAGGAATATCATGTTTCCTAGAAGGAAAAGTTGTTTTGCAGAGGTGCCTCATAGCCAGGTCCTGAGTCCCCATTTCATCCAGGAGATGGGAATTTCACCTTCTCCTTTCCCAGTTTTTCCCAACTGGATGGGTTTTAA
>NW_010398228.1:7221-10570 GCF_000710305.1 Buceros rhinoceros silvestris | reverse complement strand
GGGGGGGCTGTTGACTGGAGAAGTGTGATCTTGCAGCAGATGGCGCTTCTGCTTAGGAAATGTGGCCAGGAAGAGGTCTCTTGGTCTGATGAGCAGCGAGTGGGGCAAGGTGGTGCCTCCCAAACACTGATCATCAGAGATGACAAGTGTACCATGCAAATTCCATGAATTCAAGGCTTGCTGGCTTCATTCCACTGCTTTCAGACGGTCTTGCTGATCCTTTCACCTCCCACTGATGAATACATCACAGAATCATAGAATGGTTTGGGTTGGGAGGGACTTCAAAGCTCATTCAGTCCAGCCCATCTGCAGGGAGCAGGGACATCTGCAACTAGAGCAGCTTGCTCAGAGACCCAAGGGCCAACCTGACCTGACATGGGGCCAGCCATGGGGCTTCTACCACCTCTCGGAGCAAACTGGGACAGGATCTCCCCACCCTCAGTGTCAAACATTTCTCCCTTCTCTCTAGTCTGAATCTCCCCCTTTTAGTTTCAACCCATCACCTCTTGTCCTGTCCCAACAGATCCTGCTCAAAAGTCCCTCCTGATCTTTTGAGGAAAGGAGAGGAACAAAACAGGGAAGGAAAACTTTCAATTAAATCAGAATAGCAAATTTGATTATTACAGCTGGAAGTGTTGTTTTCAGAATTTTAAGTAAAATTACTTGGCATTGAATTACTGTTTTTTTATTATTATTATTGCATGAACAATACAGCAAAATATGTTCACCTACCTGATAAACCAAATGTTTTTTCTTGGAGAGTTTACACTTTTTAAGTTCTTTTATTGGTCTCGTCCAATATAAAGTAGGTCAAAATGTCAGGCAACAGCAAAATCTACATATATTTGTATGCGTGCATGCATGCACCCTCCATTTATTCCCAAATGCATTGTGAAATAATGTACTGAGAACCAATCAGATGGCAAAATCATTGCTTGGCTTACCCAGCTGATAAAAATTTCTTGAAGAGAGAAGAAAAAAAAAATCAGTGTTCTCTGCTGGGTGGAGGTGCAGACTTCCAGGGTTTCTCCCAGGATGATTTGTACATAAGGATTTTTTTTCTTTAGGAGAGGAGAAGTGGACAAAATCCGTCACAAGATGGAGTCAGTGGCCAACACCATAGTCACCGGTTTGCACAGCGGATTGTGAAACAAAGCAGATGTCCAGCCCAGCAGATCAGGCTGGGTTTGAACGGATGGGCCTGGGCAAATAAATTGCTTCTGGCCCTCAAGTGACTCATAAAATATTGCATTTTTCTAGAACTTTTTGCTCTTCCTTGAACACTTCTATATTACACTTGGGTTTTTTCCCCCTCCTTTAATTGCTATTCTTTAAGGGATGTGGGCTTGAGAGGGTTAACATCTATATCAAAAGGCTTTTCTATTTACCTGCTTGCACACAGGTTACTGACTGACTTTACGTGCCTTTGATCAGAAACACGTTCAAATATTTATACAGTGCAAGATCCATCTGCTCGGGTGAATTCCCAGTGGCGTAACGCCGTTCCCATCTTATTACTCACTTCATTTTTCTCACTCACTCCATTCTTCCTGGAATAAGTTGACTAAAGACTGACAGTGGAGGGAATAAATATTTCTTACTCCTCCTCGTCTGCACACATAGGAAATACTCTCGTTTACTGGAATGTGCATTTATTTAGCAGAGGGCTGGGGACTGCTCTGAACACACAGAGTTGTCCCCAGGCTGGATTGGCTGTTGCCTGTGACTGTATGGGGTTGGGCAATGCTCAGCCCATCCATCACCTATTCTGACACTTTCCATGTGTATCAGCTGGAGGACAAACAAATTTCATGCTGAGATTCCTGCATTTCCATTTTGACCCCTCTGGCCTTCGTGGAAGCAACATTTCTCCATAATATCTATGCAGTTATAGGGGTAGATACAGGATGGGGACCAAGAATGGAGTGAGGAAAGGATTAAACCTCTAGAAGAAAGCCCTTTCAAAGGAGAAAAAACACATCTGCATTGGTGTGTAACATGTTGGGCCAGTGTGAATAATAAGACTAGAAGAAAGGCTGAAAAATGAGAATACCAGCATGGGGGATCCATATGTTTTCATTGGGATTTCAGCCCCACGTTATGCTTGCAGGTCACCCCTTGGTCCCCAGTGGATGGATGGTCTCTGCTGGGAGATTTACTCCACATGAGGCAGGAGAGATGTTCTCGTTGGTGTTTAGCAGCCTCTCCTGACAAGCCTAAAGGTTTGTCCCATAGGATCACAGTCAATGCATGCTGGAAGGGACCTCAGGAGATCTCTAGTACAGCCTCCTGCTCCCAGTAGGATCAACTCTCAGGGGTTTGGACTCAGGGATTTATCCACTTGTGGCTTGCTGGAGCATGTCCAGAGAAAGGCAGTGAAGCCAGTGAAGGGTTTAGAACAAGTCCTATGAGGAGCAGCTGAGGGACCTGGAGGTGTTTAGCCCAAATAAAAAGAGGCTCAGGGGAGACCTTCTCACTCTCAACATCTCCTTGACAGAAGGTTGGAAAGATGGAGTGGGGTCAGTCTCTTCTCCCCAGGAACAAGCAACAGGACGAGAGAAAATGGCCTCAAGTTGTGCCAGGGAAAGTTTAAGCTGTACCTGAGGAACAATTTCTTCCCCGCTGGGGTTGCCTGGCCCAGGCTGCCCAGGGCAGTGGTGAAGTCCCCACCCCTGGACAGGTTTCGCAGCCGTGTGGAGGTGGTTCAAGGGGTAGGGTTTAATGGGAACCTGGCAGTGCTGGGGGAACGGCTGGACTTGATGATCTTGAAGGTCTTTTCCTACAAAAAGTATTCTGTGATTCTGTGAAAACCTTCAAAGATGGAGCTTACACATCATCTCTGGCCAAACCCTTCCACCATTTTTCTTCAAAATTCACCTCCACTGAGACAAAAGCATCCTCTGGCCTCTGCCAGTGTCTCGGTAGATGGGCTGAGGCCTCGGAAAGAGCTGGTCATCCCTGGACAGACCAGTTCCTAAGGTGCTATGCCGTTATTACAACCCATTGTAACATAGTCAGGTTTAAGCGAACCCACATGCAAACACCTAAGCCACAGACAACCCAAGACCTATTGTCCCCCACCAGGATGGACTGGGCTGACACCAAACCACTCAGCAACCAGGAAGGGAGTGAGATTGTAAAGAAACCCTATTGAAAGGTGTTTCATATCAGCTGTGTGCTGATGGCATTCCCATCTGTGTCTGAGAAGGGTGGTTGGACGTTAACCAAGACATCAGCAGTGCTTCTCTAGGAGGTCACCACCACCCCAGGTTGGTGGAGAAAACATTCCTGGTGGAAACAGAAATATTGCATCACTGACTGGTATCGGAGACTGAGCAGGGGACAGGGA
>NW_010398228.1:0-7147 GCF_000710305.1 Buceros rhinoceros silvestris | reverse complement strand
GCAAGAGAAAAGGAATGCCCTGAGCCTTTATCATGTCTTTTATCTACTGCTTTATCATCTACTTTACCTACTTTGGAGTTGCATTCAAAGCTAGCACATCTCTGTTTCCCAGTTACAAAGCAAATTCTCACCAGCCAGGTGAGAAGCGCAGGGAAGCACAGTCAGAGAGCAAGAAGCAGTCTCACCAGTTCCGAGCTGAAAAAGCTGCTGGCCTACTGTCAAAAATCTCCTCTGCAGCCAAAGCAAATCCAGCTCTGTCCTCTGCCCAGGTAAGTACCAACTTCTAGATTTATAGACATAGTTACCACTACGTTAACAAGCTCTGGAGAGCATCTGCTGCCACCATCATTACAGATGGGCAGAAAAATACCATTCCGAGGAATCCCCTGGCTGGACATAAATATTTAGCATGTGATTAGCTTCTCAGAACTCCCCTGACTGGAATAAATCTGTGTTGTTTCCCCTGCCTTCAAATAAAAAGTCCATAATCAGCATCACTCCCCTCAATCTTTTTGAGGGGCGCAGTGGAGACAGATGGTTTACATCTCTTTGTAGCCCCCATATCCCTCCATCTCTGGCAGAAAAAGATTGCTAAAGGCCAAATCATCTCTCCAAGGCAAATTCAGTGGAGCCCAACAGGACATTACTGTAATTCATATCGCATGTATGCGACTGAAACCGAGTCTGATCTTGGGTCTTCCAGTTTGGAGCAGGTGTTACATGGGCCCTTGGGAAACAGCCTTTTAGGAGCCAGGAGCCATTATCTGGGCTCATGTTAAACATCTTTCCAATTCAGTGTTCCAAAACCAATATAGGGTGCAAGTAAATATAGAATCACAGAATGGTTTGACTTGGATGGAACCCTAAAGATCATCTAGTTCCACCTCCCTGCCATGGGCAGGGACACCTTCTACTAGACCAGGATGCTCAAAGCCCCATCCAGCCTGACCTTCAACACTTCCATGGCTGGGGCGTCCACAACCTTTCTGGACTACCTGGGCCAGGGTCTCACCACCCTCACAGGGAAGAATTTCTTCCTTACATCTAGTCTAAATCCACCCTCTTTCAGCCTGAAACTATTACCCTTCATCATATCACCACAATTCCTAATAAAGAGTCCCTCCCCAGCTTTCTCAGAGGCCCCTGGAAGCACTCACAGGCCGCACTAAGGTCTCCCCGCAGCCTTCTCTGCTCCAGCCTCAACACCCCCAACTCTCTCCCCTGGCCTCCCAGCAGAGGGCTTCCACCCTGCCAGCATTGCTGGGGCCTCCTGTGGCCCCACTCCAGCAGCTCCCTGGCTCTGCTGTGCTGAGGAGCCCAGAGCTGCACCCAGCACTGCGGGGGGTGTGTGTGTGTGT
This sequence comes from Buceros rhinoceros silvestris, assembly GCF_000710305.1. Classification (NCBI taxonomy): domain Eukaryota; kingdom Metazoa; phylum Chordata; class Aves; order Bucerotiformes; family Bucerotidae; genus Buceros; species Buceros rhinoceros. The sequence continues at coordinate 5,789 of NW_010398228.1, read as the reverse complement.
GTGTTTCCCCAGAGTTTTCGCGGTGTATTCCCCCAGCAGTTTGTAAATCACGGTTTTCTTGAGCTAGAAATGGTATTTTTATGTTAATACACTCTCAAGGATTATTCTTTCATGAAGTTTGTCCATACACTTTCCTGAGCCCATGTAAATTTTTCTCTTCTACAACGTCATGTGTCATCATGGCACAGATTACTGCCATGGAGGAAAATACCTACATCAGCATATTTGTAGCTTCCTACCTGTAATTTAATTAAATGACCTCTAGTTCGTGCATTATGAGAACGTCCGAATACTCTTTATTTGCTTCAAACCACTTCTGGCATCTTTTGTATTTCTCTTTATAAGGTTGAAACATCTTTGTCTGTCTAGTGGGGTCTTTCTCAGCTCCCCCACCCAGCCTGTGCTTTTGCACTGGAGTCATGCAAAACCCACCTCAATTCTCTTTGGCCAAGGCATTGCAGACAATGTGAGGGATTGTAACCAGGCCAGCTCGTGATTGCATGCAAGCAGCAGACTACAAGAGCTGAAAGAACTGAGACTGCAAAAGCCCTGGCACGAACTATGGGAGATGTACATTGAAATCCATGTTCTGCCTCTGACTTGATGGGCAACCCCAAGCGAAAAAGCAGAACAACAGCCTCTTGGGGCAGTGGGCCCCCATATCCCCTTAGATTCAGTGGGAGATGGATATTTCCTGCTTTGGAGGTATCATACAGCCCTCGTTGCGTGGAAGCTGAGCAACCTCTGCTACAAGAGGGGCACTGAGAAGTTGGAGACATTACAGATGTGGAACAGTGGGGGCCTGTTTCAGCATTGAAGGGCCTGGTGTAAAGGGTTGAAGGCAACCCCAAGGGCTCACCATACTGTCCCCATCATCTACTTTTGCAAGTCCTAAAGATCCATTCAAGTGCATAAAGACAGCTTTTTTTTCTTCTTGTGTCATTCTGAAAAGAAATTTTGATCCAGAGCCATTCTGCAGTTCTAGACGCAGGGTTTTTGATGACAGCTCGTGCATGCCTTTCACATCAGGGGTTAAAAGAGGGCTTGGCCCTCAGGCTGCTGTAGCCAGTAAAAGACATTTTATTAACTTTCCTATGTTCTGCATCAGGCCTTCAGAGTTAATAAATAGAAGGGTTTGAATCTGTCACTATAAAGAGCTTTGATTCCATTGCTAGCACCTCCTGTAATAACTCCTGGAATGCCTTAATTAGAGGAAAATAGAAGGAAGGAGCCTGGTGTGTCCCAAAAGCATAAATCTCCTCCATTATTTGTAATTTCTTCTTGAGATTGGGGCTCTGGGAGTTCACTGCTTGAAGTGAAGGAGGAAAAAACCTCTTCTTGAGAAAATACACTTTGTTATGCTTATTTTTATGTTTCTTAACAGATTCTTGCTTCAGACAAGGCTTCCTAGTTAAAAGACTCTTAGTCTTTCTAAACAGCAAGAAAGGGGGTGAAATAGTCCAGGGAAGGTGTGGACTTGCTAGGAGACATTTCTCTTGGATCTGAATAGGATTGCAGCCTGGCTTGGACTCCAGCCATACACATACAGCAGCATACCTAGACCATGTATTGCAGGGTTCTGTTCTTCCAGGGCCAGAAGAACAGGCTCAAAGCTCATGGCCTCCAATTATCATAAGAGCTCTAATCCACATGAGCAATTAGATATTTAAAATGGTCCTGCTGGTAAAGAGAAACAGTCACTAGGAGCAGGATCATACAGAATCACACAGAATCATTTGGTTGGAAGGGACCTTTAAGATCATCAAGTCCAGCCGTTCCCCCAGCACTGCCAGGTCCCCACTAACCCCTGTCCCTCAGCATCACCTCTACATGGCTGGGAAACCCCTCCAGGCATGGGCACTCCACCACTGCCCTGGGCAGCCTGGCCAGACCTGGACAACCCTCTCTTTAAAGATGTTTTTCCTAATATCCAACTTAAATCTCCCCTGGCACAACTTGAGGCTGGTTCCTCTCATCCTGTCACTTCTTCCTGGGAAGAAGAGACTGACCTGCCCCTCGCTCCAAACTCCTGTTAGGGAGAAGTTGAGAATGAGGTCTCCCCTGAGCCTCCTTTGCTCCAGTATCAACCCCCCCAGGTCGCTCAGCTGCTCCTCAGCAGCTTGTGCTCCAGACCTTGCTCCAGCTTCATTGCCCTTCTCTGGACATGCTCCAGAACCTCAAGATCTTGTACTGAAGTAGTACAGGAGGACAATTTCTGCCCTGGTCCTGCTGGCCGCACCAGTGCTGGTACAAGCCAGGATGCTGTTGGCCTTCTTCCACTGCGGGCTCTTCTCCAGCAACTGTCACCAACCCCCCCAGGGCCTTTTCCCCGGGCAGTTTCCAGCCGCTCTGCCCCCAGCCTGGAGCATTGCAGGGATTGTTGTAGTCCAAGTGCCTGGGTAGGGGTCAAACGCAGCAGTAACACTAAACATCAAATTTATAATAATCAAAGTGATCAAACTTTTACTTTCCCCACCCCCTCTCCTCTTCCTCCACACTTTTGCAAAGCTTCACCTCTACGTGTCCCACTTCTTTCCTCCACCAATAACATGGACACCCCCAGCAAATGTCATTTCAGGATCTGACCTCTTTCAACAAAACATCACAAAATCAAATATGAGACCTTAGATGTCCAACTTCATCATGAGAAACTGTGAGCTGAAAGAAGAAATCAAAGAGGTGCAAGACAAGGTGGGCTGTTAGAAGACGTTGGTAGAAGAGTTGAAGAAAGGAAGGAAGGACATCCATGACACAGTGCAACAAAGGGAAGAAAGGCTTCAACTATTAGAATACAAACCCAAACCCTTGAAGAGTGCCAGTAAACAACTCAACTTGCAAATCATTGGTACGGCCGACCAGCTGGCTGCATGTCAAGACTATCAAAAAGTAACAGACATGCTAGGAAACAGAAATGAAGCTCAAAAACCCAATAATTATGTTCAGTGCCTTGAGGACTGGAAGGTGTCCAGCAGCAACATGAAAAAGAAAAGCAGCAGACCTCCCAGTTACAGAAGGTATTGAGAGAGCTCACCCAGATATGTGAGAGTCAGAGGAATGATATAAAGCAGCTGAAAGGGGAGCTAGGATCAGCAGAGAAGCAAGCAGCTCTCTAAAAATGTGACTATGAGTGCTGGCTCCCTATTGGCTCATTGTAGTTGGATGAAGGCAGGGTCAAGACGATGAAAAGCTCCTCAGACCCAGCTGTGATGAGAAAACTGCAGTGGCTCAAGGACCTCCAGAAGAGTTTATTCCCCTTCATAGCTTGTGTTGTGCTTGTGTGTTGTGCACTCTTTTGTCAAGGATTATTTCATTGCTGACGTTTTTCTGCTCTTACTTACTGAACACAACATCTATACGGTTGTGGAGCTTCTATCCCAGTATCTAACCTTTATCTTAAAAGGTAATGGCCTCTTGCCCAATTAGCTTTGCTATAGTCCCCTCTTTGGCTTAACCAGAGTTCCATTTAGTTCTGTCACCTGTTCCCCAAATGAAGGCTCTTGGGCTGTGCTTCTTCAGATCTCTTATAGTGCAGGGAAGAATTCAGTTTGATCCAACTGCAGCCTTTTCTTCAGGAACTGGTACTATGGAGAGGAGAAAGAAGGTATTTTGGACTCACTGATGAGGGTACAGGGATATTTGGAAGGTTGAACGACATGGTTGAGGTCAGATAGGGGAGAGCTGCTAAAGACAAATACTGGGTCAGCCTAGAGACTTCATGCAGAGTCGCTCTGCTCTCCAGAAAGAAGAACACATATGGAGTGAAATAAGGCAGTATCTATGTCAAGGGCTTGATTAATCTGCATTACATATACATAATAGGCTACTAAAGGTGCTAAGAACACATGGATCCTGTGGCGAGTGGCCCAACCACGACCAAGGTACTATTTTTATTCCAAGAGGATGAACCCCATCCCAGGGGGACCTTCTTAAGCTTCCTCAAAACAAGGTGGGGAAGATGAGCTCTGCTTCTAACCTGAGTCCTTGGACAAGTCACAATGGTCTTTATCTATTAGGCTGGATAAATACTTCAGGGCACCCAACAGCTTTGCAGAGCTGAGCCATCATGTATCTCTTGTGCTTAAAATGCCCCCTCTGACTGGGGTATTTCCCCACCTCACAAGATCATCGAAAGTCTCCCCATGGGGAAAGAATCCCCATCCCTGGAGGGGTTTAACAGATGTGTCGATGTGGTGCTGAGGGACATGGGTTAGTAGTGACCTGGTAGTGCCGGGGAAACACTGGAACTCGATGATCTTCAAGGTCTTTTCTAATCTAAACAATTCTATGATTCTAAAAGGAGCAAAGCATATTTCATCAGTGGAGATCATATGTGGTGAGCTAGGCAGATCTACTTAATTACTGAAGCAACCAAGTTTAGCTCTTAGATACGTTTATTGTACTTTATCTGAAAGAATCACCTCCGTTTTGCTCCACATCCTGGATTTACCCCTTCTTTTCAGCCTTTGCATCCAGCTCTTGCTGCTCCTTTGAGCATCCCTGCCCACCACAGCCCAAGCCTTCTTACGTGGGTAGAATAGTCTCCTCGAGAGGCAGCAGCTCCTCCATGCAGAACAGCCCTGATTTTCTGCTGCTGGTGGGGCTTGTTGCATACAGAGACTTTCAGTTCCTTTTTGGGGTCTTGGTGGTTCATTAAAAACAGTCTCTGTCACCAAAGCGGTGAGCATAAAGGCTGCTGGCCACAGCCCAGGCACGCCTCTGAATCCCCTTTCTGCAGAGATGAATGGAACCAAAAAGGGAGCCCCTGCACAGACTGTCAATGACCAGCATTTTGCCAAGCCCGGGCTGGATGGGGGCCCAGCCAAACCTTCCCATGCAGATCAGTGGGGTGCCCTTGGCCAGCTTTGTGGGATAAGAATATCTTCCTCAGAGAGGTTACATGTGACAACTTCTGCCCACCTGTGTGGTGCAGTCCTTGGGGACAACCTCAACTTCAACCACCCCTTCTGCAGCTAGCAGTGTTCTGGGGTAGGTTGCTCATGCCAAGGCTGCTCAGGTGCAGATTTCCTACTCCCTGGGGCTGGGTGAGTGCTGGTATCTTAGTCTGGCATCACCACAACTAGCTAATGCAAAATGAACTTTACATACTTTATATCTTGATGTCGCTGTAAAGGTGTGGTGCGGCAATGCTTGCTCCAAGCCTCTCTGCTTGAGCAAGATGTCTCCTTGATGTCATCTTCCATCATCTATGCTCCAGCTCATGCAGATTCATTTTTGAGTGACCTTCCAGCACTACTGGTGCTTTGTCCATCAACCAATTTCTCTGTAACAAATCACCCAGTTCCTCACCCTCCTTTCAGAGAAAGCTGCCCTCTTTTCTGTTTCATTTTTCAGGTATAGTCTTAAGATTTTGATCACACTCTAGACCACTGAGACTGAAAAATCCTGATTTAACATTCTTGTTAATTTGAGCCAGCAAAGGGAATACATAGAGACCATTGAAGTTTCAAGAGGATCTAGGCTCTGAGTTGAGCTCTGCTTTTCAAATAAAAAAGTAATTAGTTCACAGTCTACCCTCTGATATTGTATAGCCACAGATTGAAAAAAAGGTGTATTTATATATAAAAATATAAGGTGCTGCTCGGGCCTTGGGAATCCTCTCCTTGCATTGAGGCACAAGCTCTCTCAGGTGCCCTTGCACCAGAAGTGAGGTGAAGCAACTGAGAACCAACACATGAAGCCCAAGAACTGGACAATTCCTGATGTGTCTATACAATCCCCAGTATCAATCCAGTCTGGAGATGAAGGGCTGGAGAGCAGCCCCCAGGAGA
>NW_010398227.1:37874-69604 GCF_000710305.1 Buceros rhinoceros silvestris | reverse complement strand
AAATGCCCCCCTTCTCAAACCGCGACAGTTTTTAAGTTACTAAAGCTGTTAGAGCAAGGGGGTTGGGACAGCCAGCCATTGAGGTTGGGGAATTAGGGAGGAAGAGTGGAGGGAGGGCAGTGAACATTCCCAGGAAGCAGGCTGAGGCAGCAGCTGCTGTTGGGGAGGGCTGGCAGTCTGAGACTGGTGGTGGAGCATGTGTTTTCATCACAGTGCCATTGCAACGAGTGCTAAAGTACAGGTGGTGAGAAACCTGTGTTTCACGTTGCCCAGGTACAGCAGGTCTGGTCTTGCTGTTGTCCATTCATAGAATCATAGAAATATTTTCATTGGAAGAGACCTTTAAGATCTTCAAGTCTAACAGTTAACCCAGCACAGCCAAGTCAATGGATGTTGAACCCAGGACAGGATCCTTATGGCCTTCTCTATTCACTCCTTAGTATTCCTTGATGCTAAACACTGCAGGAGAGTGCTTATAGGCATGAACCAGCTCAAAAGGCTGTGTGTTGGGCAACGTGACATGCAACATACCTTTCAGATTTGCATTTTCTTCATTCCTACCACCCTCAAACTTGTGCAATCACATCCTATGGCATATTTTATTACTGCAGCTCTTGTCTGTCTGCAGTTATCTAAGCAGTTATCTAAGAACTTTAGTCTTGAATTATAATACCTTAAAAATAATTCACAGAGAACTGTCTTAAATTAATACTGCCTTTTTTTTCTGCAAAAAAATGTGCTATGGAGTTCTTGAACTTACTCAGAAACACTTGGCAGTATCTCTGGCAAACAGATACTGTTTTTCTGGTCAGTTGTGAGCAGTCTCTAATGCATATTCAGTATCTGCATCATCAGAGACATCCCTAGCTATTTTGTTGCCTTGAGTAAAACATATTTTGTTGCCTTTGCTCCAACATTTGCAAGAAATTGTATTTAATACCAGGCATTTGCAATTGTATTTAATACCAAGCATTTTTATAGAATTTTAAAATGCCACATATTCAGCTAGTATACAGTCTCACAAAATTCCAGAAAAATATAAGACAAAATATTTACACATGGTAAAAATTAATGTGTTATTAGCAATTTAATCAGTGCAGTCACAAATTGGCTATAAAAGTGCTGCTTCTCCAATTCTGCAGCTCTGGGCAACTGTCCAGTATTTACATAAGGTAAGCTGTCCTCTGTGGTGTTCTGTAAGGCATTGAACATTGTTCAGATTTTAGTTGGATGGTTTATGCAGTGACTTAGTTTACTAAATTTTGAATTATAATTATACATATGAAAATGGTCACTGATTTTTGTCTAACAAGACAGAGATTTGCTTTCACTATGTAAGACTGGACTCAAAGATTTACTTTTAAAAAGGATAGTATTAGTTGTCTATTGTATGTACATAAAGCATGACAGTTTATCTGCACCTTCCATAATTTTTCTTCTATGCAGCCATGATAGCCAGAAAAATGTTTGTAATGCAGCATTCCTGAGTTGTACAGTTTACAAACACAGCAACAAAATATGAGTATTGCAGTACATGCTTTTCAGAGACTCGTTACTCAGCCAAACTGAACATATTTTTCTCAGCAATATGGAAAAGATTGCAAAATTTCAGATTTCAACCCTATACTGTTAAGCTGTGGATCTATTTCAAAGAGATGGAAAGAACATTTTTAAAATCCAGAAAAAATATTTTTCACTTTATTATTTTGTAAGAGTTACATAAACAAACAAGAAATCCCTCCTCCTAACTACACCAAAGCACTTAAGATTTAAAACCATTGAACTGGAAGAAGCAACTTTGTCATTGTTTTCAGTCCCCTGCAATACCAAGAAACTATATTATGAACACACAGGTCTGGGTTCACCCAAATGTAGAGTTTAGTAGCATAGATATCTATAATTGAGCAACTTACCTCAGACTTGCTTTATATAATGGAGAGATATAAACACTTGTAGGCCACGTATCATTTCATTATTGCTTAGATGTCTAAAACAGGTCAGTGAGATATGTCCCAGAAGTTAATTTCTGCCCATTTACTGTAAGCGGAACCGAGGTATCCAGACCACATGCAGATGTCAGCACTGCCAGTGTCTAAGTATGTCTGTGATGAATCCCTCCCTTTAATCAGAAAAAGTCACAATGCATATATAAGCCAAAGAATATTTTGCAGAGCTTTATTACAAACTTTTCCTTTAAATGTGGAAAGCTAAAAGTTTATACTAGTAGGAGAAACAGAGAAACAGGAGAAATTGAGATTGTCACCCAATATCTGAGGTCTTGCAGGGGATTAGACCAAAAGAACCCATAAAAAAATCACACCAACAAAAAAAAGTTTGAGACCAAACCTCTGTTATTAGAACAAACCACTATACAGCTTTAAGTACAATCGTCACTGCTAACATAAAGTTAACAAGCCATCTGCTTGTTTCATTCAGGAAAACCAACATCTTTGAACTCTGACTGAGGGAAAAATTGTTCTGCGGTATTAACAATATCACTTGGCTGTACAAAAGAGATTATTTTTAAAAGTGTCTATTAATAAACAGATGTTGCACTGAAACAGATATCAGTGAGCGGAAGACCTTAGCTGAAGATCAGTTTGGCATCCAGACTAAATGGTTATGTTGAACTCACTTTAATTTTAACAGTTTATGCTTATGATCCCAGAAGAAAACCTCAGCCTCCTGAGGAAGGAATGGTTAAATTTATTAAGTATGTGCCTGTGTGTGAGTGGGCAGCAAGGTGCAGGGAAGCAAATACATCTAGGCACCTATCTCAGAGGAGCTCTTGAGGAGCTCTATTTGGATTATATTTAAAAACCCACTGCCATTATTACTCACAAAATACACTGCCAAATTAGTCTTATATGGTGAGTTGAGTAATATCCCTCTTGGTATCTATACGTTTTTATAGGCTATAGCCCAAGACAGTTTTAACTTTTCTTTGTCAAGTTCAAGCTGGCAGTGAACTGCAGGCCAACTGCCTGCCACTGACATGCCCTGTACCAATTAGCTCTGTCACTCAGAAGCACACTTTGGCATTAGCTTGGACTTGCTACCTCATGCTCGGTTCCCTGAATTTAGAATATCAGCCTCATTGTAGGCACAGATTTAAGCCCTTCTGTTTGCTCTCTGAAGTGGATGGACAAAAAGCAGCTGCGGTCTACTACTGTAATACCAAGTTGGTGCTGTACTGTGCTCACTTGTGTTGACCATGCGGTCACTATCTCTGGAGGACAGTTGCAGGCTCGCCTTCTAGGGATGCCACAGTGGTACCTGCTGGTAATCCCTCTCTGTGGCTGCAGAAGTCTTGAGGCCAGAGGTGATTTTCTCTTCACCTGCCCAGAGCAGGATGGGGATCCTGTGGAAGGAAGGGCCTGCCAGCAAAGGGCATGGTAGTGGGGAGCAGCTTTGCTGACACAAGTGAGAAGCTGTACCCGAGACTAACACAAGTTGTCAAAATCTAACAGACGGTGTCCAGCACAAACAATGCCTCACTTCCTATTTCTCTCCAGTAATAGGAAACACAGTATTGTTGTCACTACAGGGTCGCTGTTAGGGTTCAGCAACCCATGTTTACTTCCTTTTTTGTCCTCTTCTTATGTGCTTGTATCAGCAAACACACTCCCTTCCTGCCGTTGTCCTCAGCACTGAGGCAAACACCCATTGCAATAGTTGTCCCCACAGTCTGGCATCAGAGGCTTACCTACCACTGTCACATATTATCTCTAATATATTTCATCCTTCCCAAAGGAACCATTTCAGATTCAAATTAGACACTATAGAGCTCAATTAAATGACAATATTTTCTCATGATTAGGCTGGTCTTTTTCTTTAAGCAACTCTCATATTGAGTGTACTTCCAGTATTTCTAGAACTCATCTGACTTTTCATGCAATATTGCCATAGGTCTTAGAAATGCAGATTATGATTAGCATCGTTATTTTCAGATAAATTAAGTAATTCATTGAGAGAATTCCTTTTTTCCCTGTGAATACTCTAAGTGAAAGTAACAACAGTTTGCTTATAAAATCTGGCTCAGAGTTTGCCTAAAATTCCCAAACAAAGCACTTTTAAGAGCTTTGGAGCTTTGATATCAGTTGCTCAGTGAATAACTAGGACAAGAAAAAGTTTACATTTTTAAACCTGATTCATCAGAACATTTTTCCATTTTTCATATGGCCATGCAGCTTCATCCCTTCCAGCATTTATTGGGTCAAGGCAAGTATGGTGTGTGAGACTCACAAAAAATAACAATTGTAAGGACACATGCACCTTTTTGTCTGCTTCTCCAACAGAACAGTTAAGGTTATTTTCTGCGATTAAAAAAGGAAAGGCTTTTGATGTGAACTTGTAAAACCATTTTGCTCAAAATTCTTGAGTGAAGTTATCATCTGGTCTAAGATACAACTTGGCTTTTATGAATGCATTTATTTTATCATCTGTATTGTAGATGATTTTTTTTCCTTCACTTTTTTTCCTATGGAAAAGTCATAACATTCTGGAAAATGTAAAAAAATGATGGGAAATAATTTCTGGAGCTCTGAAGCAAATTCTGCATAATCTCCAGCAAAATACAGCTTTTTAAATAATGTACTGGCTAGCATTGCTTATTAATACAAAGAGGTTTCTAATTACTCTATAAAGCCTAATGTGGTATTTTACTGTGCCTGTTAATGGAGCAGTCTAAAAAAGTCTAAGCTAATTGCATATTTACTGTTAATTGCTGGACAATTTTGTTCAAATGAGAAAAAAATTAGCCTTTTTCAACATGTTAGCTGCATTGAGTGCCTGCAATTTTGCCTTTAAGCTTCTGCTGATGATCTTTAGAGCATTTTTATTACATTTTTAATTTGTTGAACAAAATCATATTAATGCTAATTTTAATTTACTCTATGTTTTAAAAGGCAGGTTCACACTCAGCATCTCAGAACATGCTGAAGTCTTGTAGGATTAGGCACAAACTATGTTCAGGTATCCCCAGATATTAACACTCGTATAAAAGCCTATAGCTTCTAAATGGACTTTTGAATGTGTACAGAGGACGATAAGGAAAAATCCTGCATGTCAGACACAAACTGTGAAAGAAATCCTTAGCAGACAATGTAATGTTTATAAACCAAGGATGCCTTTCTGTAGGATCGTATTCTGAATCTTGAGCTTCACCACAACCTCTTGCGCATCAGTAATTTGAGATGCTTGTTGGTTTGGCAATTGGTCACACAAAATAAACCATCCAAACATCGTGTGTGATAATCAGCCAATCAGGTCTCCAAAGAGTCTTTAAATGTTCAAACTGAACAAAGGCTCTGTATCTATCAGATTCAGATTATTGTCTTGGACAGCAGCTCTCTGCCAGGTAATGTGCTGTTTTTCAATTTCCTTTTAGCTTTACTTAGTAGCAGTAGGTAGTTTCAGATTATTGTCGTAATCCCTTCAAATCTAATCGATCAGTTAAATGCAAGACAAGTCAATGTGCCAGTGCATGTTGCACAATATTCGCTATTGGCTTTTTAATGATTATCTAACTTATATAACATATATAACTGAAGAGTGTGAAGCGCTTTAAAGAAGAAATATACTTACATTCTGACTCCCATGAAGTTATAACAAAGATTAATGACTAAATGGTGACACTCCCCAGTCTTGTCAGGCTTTATAGATTGATTGACATTTTTCGCTCATATATTTTGCCAAAGTTTCTGAGAAAATAAAAGAGTTCAAAGAAAATTTTTAAAGAAAGGGAAGTATCAGTGTAGCTCAGGTCAGATTTCAGGACTGATGGATGTGAAATGTAAATCAGAGTTAGGGTGTCCTGGATGAGGTTCTGTGGCAATGTGACTTGGATTGAATTAGAGGAATGGTAGGACAGTGATAAAGAGTGCAAGCAAAATGTTTGGCAGAAACACTTCGAAGATACTTAAGAAGCTCGCAGCTAATATGGAGAAAGATGAATGAAGACAGGTAAAGATTTGAAGACAAGTTAGACACAGCTGAGGCAATAGGCAAGGTAGATGATTGCTGTGGCAGCATGTGTGGGAATGAAGATTAGAGCCTGGGCTGACAGGAAGAATTAATCCTGTGTTCTGAAGTAATATGTAATTTATAAATGCAATATCAATTTTACTTATAAGACAAGTCTTCATGATAAACATCTTATTTTCATAAGGATTTGGGAGGGCAGCAATACCATAATCTCCTTGCATGAAACCAGATGATGGAATGAAGGCTCTTTAGCCTCACTGAGTATTTACACAGTGCCAGAGACTGTTAGAAAGAATGAAGAGTTGTTTTACGGGAGCTGTGTGGGTGTGTATTTCACTGACAGGAGTAACTGTTTCAGACTTCTGCAACCTCAGAACTCAGTGACCTTTGCCTAGTTTTAGCTGTAGGCACTTAAAAATTATTAGATTCCTTTGACTGAAGCAAGTGCAAAAGTAATTTCCAATTCTGTTTTGCATATATAACAACCAACCTAAACAGTTTTGCAATACTTAACAAACAATGTTAACGAACAGTTTTACAATAGCTGATTATACATAATTATTGAGAAAAGTTTACTGAGTTTATGTCATGGAGATAAGCTGGTGATTTTTGCTGCAGTTTTTATCATACCTCAAGGTCTAATCAAGCCTCAAGGTCTAATAATTTGCTTATTGAGCTCAAAACTGAGTGCAAAGCTGTCTTTAATTTCATTAGAACAGGCTAATGGCTTAGAGGCCAGAATTTTTACTGTCATCTCCACTGTCTCTTCTTACATCAGAAGCACTGTAATGGCTTGCCACATAGTAAGGCTATGGACTTAAATAGGTCAAATTGCAAAAAATTGCAAAAATGGTCAATGGTGACAGTTTTCCTGCTTATTTCTGATGGATATTTTTATAGCTTTATATTTGTTTCATTTGTATTTGCTTATTATATGATTCTTAATAAATCCACATGAAGTGTTATTCATAAATCATTTATGAAAATATAAAATATTGGGGAGGTAAAAAAAAGTAATATTTTGTTTTTCGCTGGTGCTGAGACCCCAGTGTATATTCACATAATTCTTACCTCATGTGGAACTGATGTACTGTAACTCTCTAACAGTAGAAACAGTCACTTGCCTGTTAGTAAAATAGGAGATAGCAGAAAGGTATTGCTGCAGGGTAATGGTTGAGAGAGCCCCAAATCCTTACATAAAGGAGTCATGTTTAAACAAGTGATTTTTCGTGGTACAGCATGCAGCCTTAGTGAAGTTACAATATGAGGAAAACTCCTTTTGCTTTAACTTACATTCTAAAAAACTTCTTCAGATAGTCACACAAAATTGATTTCCTAGTACAACTCCCTATTCCCTTAAACAGTTAGATGATGGAAAGAAATGGAGGGGAAAAAAACCCAAACCAAATCAGCCTGTCTCTTCTCCCCAAAGTCACAGAGACAGGAGGTGCTGTGCTTGACCCACGTAACAGAATAAAGCAGGAGAGTGAAAGATGTGTGTACAGTGTAGTCGTAGACACTATAAAACAATCACTGCATGATGTTTAAACAGTGCTTTATGGTGTTTCCACTGAGATATTCCATTAGTGCGTAATGGTAATGAATCACAATTATGTTTCACTGAGAGCTCTTGCCATGACTGCATACTTTTCTGGTATTTTTCCTTCCTGCAGATTTCACATGGAAACAAGGGAGAGAGATTACTTGAAGAACATAAGAATAGAAGCAGCAGAATTATAATAGTACTTAGAAGTGGACAAAATTTCAATGCAGTTTTATTTCATTTTGTCAATATTATTTTATTCAAGTTATAAGAGCAGCTTTAAATATAGTCATGTGGGAAATGTGAAAGAATGCCTTTAAAAAATGTCCCTGGGCAATGTGTATGTATTGTCAAAAGTGGTGTTTTTTAATTCTTTTTTTTCCACTTCTGAAGACATAGCTTGTCTACAGCAACTAATTTAAGAAGAATATTTTCAACTAATGAGAGAGATTGAAATAAGACAAGTGCTTCTTTGCTGGTAAAGCACTCAACATCTATATAGCATTTCAGTTCAGTGGCAGTATTTTGCCCAGATTTAACTCCTGCACTCTCAGATGTTAAGTCTTTAAAACAGGGAAAAGTGCCATCAGTGATTAAAAACAATACAAAACTGATGGAATCAAGTTCTTATAGATGACAAATGGAACTGGTCATCAACATCAAATAAAATTGCCATATATGATGTTTGGTACTGAAGATCCTGAAAACTGACAAAACACTGAGCTATCTCTAGTACCAGAATTCCATTTAAAATTCTATTATTTCACTACACTGAAGCAAATTATTCTTAGCAGCAGTAAATCATAATTAATGCATTTCTGTAATCACAAAAATATCAGTGTCTATGATGTATGCTGATACAAAAGCTGTATACCATATATATGCCTGTTATATAAATTATGAGAATTACATATTTGTCCTTTTACATTAAATTTTGAACTGTGATATAGGGATTGTGATTTATGTGTATATTATAAAGTACACATATGTAAAGCAGTAACAATAATGCATAATGTATGAAGAAAATAGAGAAAATAGAGAAACAATAATAGCTTAGAATAATAATTCTATTTTAATAATAAGTTCAATAGTTGATAAGGGGTTGATGGGCCTTGAACTGTAGGCCTCAAATTTAAGAACAGAAAGACCATGAAAAAGGAAAAGGTTAGGCTGTGACTGCAGAGAAAGAGACAATGTAAAAATGGCAATATTTTATTCAGCAAGTTCAACCCTTTTTTTTTTTGGGTACAGCTGTGTCTGATTTATGTTCTTATTTGTGGTGAGAGTGAATTAGTAGCTAAGGGAATAAAGTAAATTCAGTTGTAGCTCACTGCATTTGTTTAAAGGCTCACATCTGTAAATATTTAGTCCAAATATTTTTTTATTTGTATGAGTATTCTTAGTATCTGTCTGGTTTTTATAGAGCACGTTATGCAAAGTTGTGGGTTTTTTTCGTCAAGACTTCCTTTAAGATGCTCATCAGAGTGAAGCATAATGCTGTAGGGTCTAGTAAGATTATGAACAAGTACTAAAATGCTGTGTGTAAGTAAGTGTTCACAAGAATTGCTCTTTTAGTTTGAATGCTGAAATATTTGCTGATAATGAGGAAGCTGTAAAACACACTTCTTAGACAAATTTTCTTTGAAGTCAGTAGGTGTTTCAAAAGGGTCAGACATTTCTTCAGTTTTAAAAAACCCAGAAAATACATAGCACAAAAATAGCAATTAATGAACATTAGACCGTATCTATTTTTCTAATTTGTAATTTGTGTGTTAAAAAAGGATTTACTACAGAGTTGTGTCTGTACATGACTATTAATATGTATCATTTTTTATTTGAAAGCCATTTAAAAAGAGAAGAAGGCATAATGAAAACAAAATGTCCTGTTGAACACTTAGGATTGTACAGGCATCTTGTACATAAAATTTCAAATAATCTGCCAAGTATGAGCTTGAGGTGTCTTATCATACCCTGTGAAGTTATAACACTCTTTGTTTGCAGTGTCACAGATGATAATGCAAAGAAGCAGTATTTCCGAGCAAATCCTATTTTGTAATCAATCCCCTTTAACTTGCTTGTTACATTTTGTTTGTTAAGCTATTGGTTCAGCTCTTCCTTTAGTTTATATTAGTGCCTTGTAATTTAAACCCCAGTGTGAACCTATCACTACAAATGAATACTGTCCTCTGATATGCTGTGTATGACATGGTATAAATGACTTTATCCATAATACACAGATACATTTTGAGGAGAAATATTATCATTAAAATAGAGATATTTTAAGGAGATAAGACAAGATGATAAATCTTTATATTGACACACAACGACTAGTTGGGTCAGGGTGAGTTTGCATAGTGGAATGAGTTCCCTACAATTGCATCCAGTCACCTTGATAATGAGAAATAGTATAAATGTTTAATTCACTCATTTCTTTCCATGTGGAAGGTCAAAATGAACTGGTAGCTTCCTTTCTGTTTCTGTAAGTTTTCAAATGAGATTTACTTTTTTGTTTTCAAGTAATATTTAATTTGAAGTATCAAAAGAACAAAATTAAATTCTAGGTGTCTATACAAAGTTAAGAGAATGAATAAAAGATAAATTCAGTTAATTGTAAGTTTCAATAAAACCAGTCTAATTTTAATGTAGCTAAACTGTTTTAGAAGTCGATGGTCAAAGCCAATGTTAGTGTAAAGCAGAATGAATGACTGGTACTGATAATGACCTTTCTGCATTTATCTTGTGATTAGAAAAGCAAAGATTTTTTTCCTTCAAGGACAAGAAATCTTAAGCTGTCAACAGGTATGCCAAGTTATATTAGCAGAACTGGAGAAGGTTATGGCATGCTTTCGCCTTATCTTGAACAAAAAAGAATTTAAATACATGACTCATTATTTTCCAGCACAAGCAGCTGATCTGAACGGGACTGGACTGTTTAAGGAGTAGATAGACAATTTAAAAAAGTTTTTTTAATTCTAGGACTTGACTATAGCGTAAAGCTAGGCTTCCTTTGGAGGACCAGTTCTGCATTAGTTAGAATTCCTTCTGGACATCATATGCTACAAAAGGAGCTCTGCCAGCCTGCAAGATGGAACAGCATATTCCCATCTATTGCTGTCCAGGCCAGCTGTCCTGTACATCTCCCTCCTTTTCATGAGATCATCCTGAGATCAGCCTGACAGCAGCACTTATGCTCTGGAGCCATCATGCAGCTGAACTGCAGAAGTGATTCTCAGTTGTTTGCCTGTCTAGAACTCAGTCCCTGGGTATGACGGGCTTTCTAGGCCTGATCCAGAAAAAATACTTAGCATGTGTTTGTGCTGCTGGATTGCTGAAGAGCCTTTTCCTGGAGAAAAGCATGCAGTCCTTGCTAGGAGAGATAACGAAATTGTTTATTGAGGTTTGTTACAGGGAACATTGTTGGAAGAAATGAGTGCTTTCCTGTTACCTACTGGTTTATAGTGCTTTGTAGTTAACAAACTATTTTATATTTCATTAAGTTGAGTTGCCATGTGTCAAGAGAGCTCTCTCATCACTGTCTCTAAGGACTAACTCCCACATTTGGGAATAATAATTGCCTTTGAAATGGTTACTTTTGCAATATGTTCAGGAGATGCTCTGACAGTGACTACAAAATGAGGCAGTCCACACAGTGTCTTCTGAAATCTAGATCTGTGGGAGAAGGATAAAATACCAAGAAAACACCTCTCTAATGTTTGTTCTGAGAGAGGGATGATGACATGGCTGTTACGATTATTTGAGGAGTAGGATTTCTAAGGGAAGGATGGTGGTTCCCCGCTCCTCCCCCCCGGTTTCAGGCAATGTTCAAAGTTTATTTAGGGAAGTAGAATGGAATGCAATTTGCTCTTTATGGATTTGCCTTAAAAACCTGCATCATTAAAGAATCTACCTGATCATTTATTTGAGTAGCTCTTCAGCCTTGTATTGTGAGAAAAGGCAAGAAGTTTCTTACCTACTATCCTTCTCTGTGTCATTGATTTTTTTCAGTGTCACAGACATAGAGCAGCAAGTATATTTGATTTATGTCATTACATCATCTTTAGACTGACTGGGAAGAGCTTCCTCATGTATTACACTTTATTCTGGGCAGCTGTGTGATGGCTGTGTGAAGTGTTAATTCATTTTTCCATTCTTCCTATCAGATTCATTAAAGCTGAATCACTTGCCCATGTGGATTGTAATCCTCAGGTATTTGTGGAAGAATACTATGATTGAAATGGATATTGCAAAAAAGGGATACTAATTAGGTAACATAGTGTGAACATTTTTGGTTTGGTCCTTGTGTTTGTTTTGCAGCCTGCACTCCTTGGAATGCAGACATGGAGACATGCTGGTGCGGGCTGTGTACCTGGGTTGCTGGTGGAAGGGAAGCCCCTGGCAGGCTGTACACAGCAGCCAGAGCTCCCAGAAGTTAGGAGGTAACTTTCACACATGCCTATTTGCTGGCTAGCTGTTGCCTGAAAACATCTGAATTAGGGCTCTAGGAGAAGAAAAACTTAATCTACATTGTAAATGCCGGGTTGATGTAACTTCAGCCTGAGGTCATTATAACTTCACCTGATGCCCTGACAGTGGTGTGCAACTCAATCAATCTGCACTGGTAGAGCGCTAGGTTAAAAGATGGAGGTAGAAAAGCGGAACTAGAACAGTTGGTCTACGGGAAGGGGTCTTTCTGAGCCCCTTAGGTTTCGTCCATTTGCACAACGGGAATGATGGCAGGCATGAAGTGAAACGTGCAGTAGAGAGGCAAAAAGACTGAGGAGGTATCTGGGATGAAGAGGATGTGATGTACATGACCATACAACATGAAGAAGGCTACATGAAAGGCAGCCAAAAACTCCTTCGCTTTGCTATTTCCTCGTTTAGGACAATAGAGATGGGGCCACAAGAAGAACAATCAGCTCTTTTTAGTCATGGTTATCTGACCATGATTGTCATGGTTAGCTACTTGAATGCAGAAATCTTGAAGCTGTGAGAGGGAAAGTCATCCCCCTTCTCCCCAGGTAGTTTCATAACAACCACTCATCTTAAGAGTAGAAGTCAACATTTGAAAACATCTGTTAGAATGAGGGCAAAATTACACTTCTGCAAATCAGATAACTAAGTGTAATGTGAGGAGGAAGCATTTTTTTCATTTTCTGCACCTTCATCTCCACAAAAGAGATGCTTTAAATAATGAGTAGTTAAATTAAAAAAAAAAAAAAAAAAACAGAAAAGAATTCCCATTAATGACAAATCAGGAATCTTTCAAAAAGTATTTGAGTAGTTAAATTAAAAAAAAAAAAAAAGAAACAGAGAAGAAATCCCATCTAATGACAAATCAGGAATCTTTCAAAAAGTATTTTAACCAAATCAGGTATTGCAGACACTTTAAATCACTTTTCAGAAGTAGGTCATTACTGTACTAAAATACTGGTATAATGAAACAACCACTTAAGTGCTTTTGGGTGTCTATTTCTGTATCTTAACTAGCTTGAATTCGTTATTTTTGGTAAGATTTTTCAGAGAGTATGAATTGAATTTTAGTATCACTGCGATAAAATCACTGATATGTCCTCAATTCTAAATTCTGAATGAGTAATTTTTAACTTGGAAATAAGAACAGGTGGGAACAGGGATGGTAATTCCATAGAGTCACAATTTTTGCTTTAGTAATGAACACTCTTCACATATTATTAGTAAACTAATTTGTATCAATCAGTATGAAATACACTACTGGAACAGAGGTGAATAATTTTTCTTAGTAATTAATCTCTGACTTACATAAAAGGGTTTCTATAATGTATGAAAGTATTAAAGAGTTAATTACAGTCTATAAAAAAGCCTTGTGGGACGCTTTGCATCCTTCACATAAGTCACATTGTTTTCTGTCCCTCAGTAAGTACTTTATTTGTTCAAAATGATCCCATGATATTAATATCTGACTTGGCAAG
The DNA here is from genome assembly GCF_000710305.1 of Buceros rhinoceros silvestris. Taxonomy (NCBI): domain Eukaryota; kingdom Metazoa; phylum Chordata; class Aves; order Bucerotiformes; family Bucerotidae; genus Buceros; species Buceros rhinoceros. Next base: position 56,125 of record NW_010398227.1, on the reverse strand, counting down.
AATGGTATAGATCAACAGCATGTATTAACATCTGGCTGCATAGTACGGCTGAATTACTGGTGCGATGGCAGTAAGAGAAGAAAATGGAATGCAAATATACATAATTTTAGGCTCAAGGGCCCAGTGTGCCTATGCAGTGCTGGTTAAACAGACTGACGAAGCAGAGGCAGTTTGAGATGTGTTAATATGGGAAAATGTAATTAGTTCCAAAATAGAAATTGCTGTAATTCAAGCAGGAGATATAAACTGAGGAAAATAGTGCTAGTCCTGTGTGTAATCAAATCATACTGTAAGGCTGATGATTTGCTGGGTATTGTAGAGTTTAAATAGAAGATCTGAAGAGAAATTACAGCAGTGAATCCTTCACAAGAAGTATTATACGTATCACAATTAAATATATAAATGACAGAAATGCAGCTTCACTAGTTATTGCAACTGCCCTATCAGCTGAGTCACCAAATTGATTCTAAAGACTGGGGTAACAGTTGATATCGATGTTCTTGAGGAGCATTTAATTTCTAACAGAAAGGCATCTGAAGGGCAGTTAAACCTTAACTTCCTAGAAAAGTAGGTATGCATTAATTTCCTTATGTTGCTAGGGAAATGAAGTTCTTTTTAGCTAAATAGAAATTCCTTGTCTCTCCTTCCCTGCTAACCATAATAGTGAAGAAGTTCAAACTGCTTTTCCTTGTCTGCCAATACTCAGTCAAGAGCAATTAATTTTCCTCTCTCTCAGGCATCACTTTCTGCATCTTTCTTTCTTTCTCTCCCCCACTCTCTCTTGCATGTTTTGTTTCTCTCTTCCCTTTCTTTCTCTATCTAAATACACACATTCATGTTGTCCTTATCCAGCCGAGTGACTACTAAAGCTGTTTTTCCAGATGCCACACAGCGCAGTGTGAGGGTACCTGGTAATAGAAGCCAGTGTCATGAAGAGATGGATGTATTGGCTTTTTATATGAGACATGAAGTGACCACATAAAGTACAGACTATCCTGATGTCTGTATCCTGACAGCAACATCTATTGAGCATCAGACAAAAAAGCATTGCTGATGAGTCTGGATGTAATTTTAAACTGGTGAGCTGGATCTTGGCCTCAACGTGGGATCTCAATGTGGCAGGCAAGAGAGAGGTATACTTTCACATGAAGGCTTACTTCCACTGTTTTCCCGTTTCTTATGAGGACGGTGTCGGTACTTGCTTTCAGAGCGTTGGTGGTTTATTTATTTGTGGTGAATACTACAATTTCTGAAATATGTTGACTTGTAATGAACTGGAAAGAGGATTTTCCTAGACCTGCAGCATGAGTCAGAAGTGCCTAGCTACTGGCATTTAGCCACTTCTTGATCTTTTCTTTTATTGCGCAGTGTGAACAGTACAAATCTGATTCTGCCTACTCAGAACTGAAAAGGTTTATCCAACATTAGAAATGCTAGATTTCCAGAAGATCCTTATACTTCATAAACAATATACCTGGGACAAGATGTCATAGAAAAATCTGACAGCATTAGAAGTTATAAAAATTACTTTGCATTACGTCAGTATTTTCCCGGAGTTACCTGTTGTTATATCAGCACACTTCCTCTAAGTTTTTAATGATGAATATCATCTTTTAAACTCCCGTTCTTTTTTATTTTTTTTTCACCTTGATTTCTCTTTCTTTCATCAAATTTACACATCTGTGTATTAATAGCCTTACCTATTTAAACAGGTACTGGGATAAAATGCCATGTTGTTTCATGGAAATATCAAAGATATATCCACCTTTACCTGTTTTTGATCATCCTAATATCTTTATGAATAGAGAATGAACTTTGTTTTTTTACTATGCCCTGTAAGTGAGGATGAAGTCCATTAAAGATAACAGATTGATGCTATCATGATGTAATAAACAAATACTTTCTTCTAGCCTAAAGCCTGCTTTACAAAATTCTCATTTTGACATCTAATATCATGACATACCTGTAATACTAAAAAAAACTATTTTATTGCAGATTTAGTGTAATGTAGACTAACAAACAGTCTTGGAAATACTTGAAAGAGCAGCAGTAGGCCCAGCTTCAGCGAAGCAGTTATTTACTATGACTTTCCTACTGTGACTTTCCTTTCAACCTCTGTCACGAGTGATTTTCAGAAGGTTTCTTTTATTACCCTGTGCAGTTGCCATAATAACGGCATGTCTGTTGTTGGAAACTTCAGGCTGTGTTTGTCACAGGCATACCATGCAAGTAGGAAAATTGTACTTAAGCCTTGACATAGCATGGCATGACTTGGTTCATTTATCTGGATTCAGCCAGCTAAAGGTGGTTCAGCATGTTACTCTGTTAGTATAAAATTTACTTCCTTGTCACTTTTGATGGATCATGAATTATCCCTGTCAAGCAGTAGCAAAGGGTTTTGTAGTTTAAGTCCTGCAACAAGTTTTGTAAAATGTAGGGTTATTTCTGAGGTGTGGTGTGTGGTATAAAGCTAAAATAAGGCTGGTTTTTGTCTGGTTTCATTTTGTTTATTCCTTTTCACATAATTTCCAATGCTGGCGACTGTGCTTGTGGCACATGTTTCATAAAATAATACATTTCATATGTGACATGCTAATACTGTTTTTTCTACATATAAATCAATGTCTTGGATATGAAAAACTCTAATCCAATTCTTCATTTGCATTATAAAGATAAGGCTTTATATATTTATGTAGAAAATTTTAGTTTTGATTTTGGAAAGTGAAATGGATAGTATTGCTGATTGACGAATTCTGAATTAATAGATAATTTCTAAATAAGTTTTCATTTGCCTCTTTATAAAAACAAAGCATAAGGAATTTAAACAGGTGCAAGTGCAGAAATAATTATTTCTAGATAATACTATTTTTTTATACGACAAAATGATGAAAAAAGGATGAATTATGGGAAATGGGGTTGACAAAAGCAAATTAAGAGACAGATGATGCTATGAAATGTATAAATGTTATCCAAACTGTTAGAATAGACAGAGGAAGGGTTTATCTATATATTTCATAGCAATTGAGTTATGACTTACTTTAGTATATCTAGAAGAAATTTAGAATCATAGAACAGTTTGGGTTGGAAATGACCTTTAAAGGTCATCCAGTCCAACCCCCCTGTAGTGAGCAGAGACATTTTCAGCTGGATGAGGTTGCTCAGATCAGGTTGTATCCTGATGTGCAGATTCTTGTTTTTCATCCGGAAATCTTTTCAAGTCAGAATTTTAGAACTTTTGCCAATTATCCAGAAATCTCAGATATGTCTGTTGTGGATGCACAGTGGTGTCCTGCAACTCGGTACATGAGACTCACTGCTTCTTCATCATATAAAAGAGATGCTAGTATTCCTGCTTAGAAAATCTCAGGCAGAAATATGCCAGGCCTAGCCAGCATTAATCTGAAATCTGAATATTCAGCCCATAAACAGTCAAAAGACTTTTTTAAGCCTAAAGCTTCTATGGTGTTTGGGATCAGATGATCATGGGAGTTTCAGAGATGAAGATGTGTTTCATTTCAAATACATTTAATTTTGTTAGTTTCAGTATGAGAAACGTGTTCAGTGCTTGCACAGACATAACCAGGTTCCTATTGCCTTATCCCTAAGTGTACTGTGTTACTTTGCACAGTGTTTTCTACAGATTCTGAAAATTAGTCCTTTTTTTTGGTCATGACATGAGTCGATTGCTCAGAAATTGAGATTCATGAAAAAATGGTTAATTTAAAAAATGATTTTGGAGTCCTTATTTAAAGCTTAACTATTGAGAGCAATTCTTTTTTCTAGAGCAGCTTTTATTTTTTATTTGCATGCACAGATGAGACAGACGTGCTCCAAATAGAGCATGAGTTTGGAGAATTAATTCCTAACATTTTAAAATCATATTGATTTTGTTTGTTTACCTATTTCATTCCATATTTTTTCCTTCAACTGCTTTGGCATCAGCATTAACATTTCATCTGACTTTTGTCTCAGACACATGTTGGGAGAAAAACAAACCAAAACTCCAGTTTCATATAGATTTAATTATTGGGAACTGCTATTAAATGAATCTGTGAAAAGTTTTAGACAATTTTATTCCAATAATAAGGACTGGTTGGGGTTTTTTTTCCTCTTTTTTTCCCCCTTCTGTGTGTAAAACCTTTGAAATTGAGGGAAGAAAAAAGGCTTATAGTAGATATTCCTGTCCTCTGAGCCTAATTATAAATGCCCCCGTATTTCCTCTCTAGTTTGCTTCAGGATCTGATTGTTTCAAGATAAAAACCAAATTTGCTGCCATGTTTTCTCCATTGTAGCTGATCTTTGCTTGTGCTCACGCTACTCTGTTAGCCAGCAGTATTTTGGAAAAGAGGATCAAGCTCATGTATCTGTATTTCTTGCAAAAAATAATGAATCTGATCTTTGCAAAGAAACAACTGGGTGTATGCTGTATGCCAAGGTACAGAGTAAAAAAATGGTTACAGAGAATATAAAGTATTTTATAGTTGCTCCTAAAAGTAGCGTTCAGTCAGACCACTTGATGAAGAAAGTATAAACTGTTAAATTTCCACAAAAATCTGTTTTGTAAAATTCTATTGAAAAAAAAACCCAGCGGTTTGGCCCAGATCTACATTGTTTCCTAAATCTGTTGAGTGATTTCACAGTTGGAAGTTGCTTGGCTTGGCAGTTCTTCTTCAGAAATGCTGTGGCATTCTGCTCTGGTCACCTGAGGCAAGAATGGCTGTTGGGAAAAGTGCTGCAGGAGGATAGCAAGCCATGAATAGGGTTTTTTTTAAATACCTGCGGCTCTGTGCTATACTGGACAAAAGAAAGAAACCTTAATTATTTGTATGAAAGCACGGAGTTTTTCTCTAGCTTGACTAGAAAAGAACAGAAAGGAAGAGGCTACTGGAAGACTGCAGAAAAGCGAAGCCTTCTGACAGCAGAGAGATGAACGCTTCCTTTCTAAGAGGTGCATATGGTTGTACACGTTACTGAGCCTGCCCACATTTTCTTGCATAATCCTTCCCACCTGCTTGCATGACTTATCTCAGAATATAGTACAAGCAGGGTCAATGAGGGTGAACTAAAACCTCTAGTCATGAGGCTGAAAGGTGACCTTGTTCTGTTGTGATGCCAAATATTCCATCTGAAATCTCAGCTGAGTCTTGCTGTGGTATCCTTGAGTGTGAGCACCAATATTAAATATATTCTCCAATATTGGAGAAATAAAACACAGTTTAGATAAGATACGTGTGGTGATACAGAAGTCAGAATGGATGACAAATAAAATTGATGTTTCAAAAATTATTATGCATGCCATGCTAATCGCCCATGAATTTGAAATTTGAGATTCCCCCTACCACTCCCATTTTGGAAAGTTTTGTGCTGAGCCTGATGTTTTTTCTGTCTCCCTTGATTGTTCCAGAGAAACTTCATGGTATCACAGCACTCAGAACACATAGATTCCACTGTGCCTGCCTGTTGTTTTTCGGTCTTTGCATACCTCTCTGAGGGCAGCTACACGGCAATGAATGCTCTTGAAATGCAGATAGATTAAATCAGTTTTGACATTGGCTTGTGCAAAAGGCAGTTTTAAAGGGCAAAAATAGTACAGTGATACAGGCCTTACCTTTAAGAAGCATAGATACTCTCTCACAGTGAAGACTGTAAGAGGAAGGAAGAAGCCAATAGACAGTATATTCTGCAGCAGTCCTACTCGTCACTAAATTCCCTTAATGGACAAAATAAAGATGACAAGACTGATCAGATACAGGCACCTAAGCAGAGAGCTTTTCATGGTTGGAGAAAATGGCCTTGATTTCTGTTTGCATCAGAGACATGTATTTGGCCAGTTCTCATCATCCCTCAATTCACTACAATAAAGATTGGTACAGAAAAGCATATTAGCTTCATAAGTAATCTTGATATATAAGCTTATACAGACATGATAATAAATATAAGCTTATATATAAACTTGAGTAATCAAAACCTCAAAGAGTGTGAAGTGAAGGCCCTTGAGTTGCCCTTCATCATAGTGAAGGCCCTTGAGTTGCTTTTACTAGTTGATTCAGAGTGCTAACACTCTGTTTCTTAGCATGGTCAGAAATGATCGAGCCTCAATTGTTTTGAATGCCTTACTCTCATTGGGGTCTAGTAAGTGAAGAACTTGAGGTCGTTTTATAGGTTTGAACTGTTCTACATATTCAGAGGTTACCTGGCCAGTAAGGCGTTACACTGTTGTTTGGGTTAGATGACACTGGCACTTCCTTTTTGGACACTTACTCAATAATCAGAACATTTCCTAACATTCAAGTTTGTTTTCTGGCCAAGAAAATTCTGGCCAACATCTTTTCCATTTCAGGAGAGTACTTCAGCTGTGAGACTAATTCAGGAGAACATTGTTCAGTCCATCTTGATAAAATTGTTCTATTTTTGAGGCAATAATCTCATATTCCCTGGCTGCTGAAAATTCAGTAACTAACAAAATTTAGCCTGACAGGAGAAATTGGTGCTTTGGAGGTAGATACACAGACTTTAGGTTTTCCTGAAGTGACTGTCTTTCCACTACAGACATGTTAGACACCTGTAACTGAAACCCAGTTTTGAAAGCTCTTGAGACTAAATGTTTTGTTTGAACTGAGACATGAAAGGCTTGCCTCAAATTACAAGAAAAGTTTGATGCAGAACGAGAGGATGGATCCAAGTCACCTGAAACCAAAGTCATTGCCTGGACTGGACTGTTCTGGACTGGACTGGTCTGGACTGTACTGGAAGACTATGCTTCCATGACAGACTTGGAGTTAAAAATAGAGAGGTGTATACTTAATGTTATTGGCACACTCATATGATAAATATGGAACATGAAAAATTCATCATTAAGATGAAAGAATAAATAAATATAGTCCTTGAAAAACTTAATACGTCTCTCTGCTTCATGTTTCCTGTCCTGGATGTATCAACCTATTTGTAGAATAAACATCATACTTCAGAAAGACTGCATATTTTTCATGTTCAGCTACCCAGCGATGATATCCAGAAGAAACAAAAATCTACAACCAGTTATGATTTTAAAATTTATCTGTATCTTCACATTCTTCTGTGAAGTGCAATGTCCTGGAATGCACATAATACCACTGTTTTGGTTAGTGGTTTGTTGATAAAATATATCTTTGTAATTGATAAGTATAAATACTCCATCTCAGATTGTACAGTAAACATTTTATGTCAGTCCCATGGCACAAATATGCCCTAGAACCATTTTTGCTCTGCTAAAATAAGCACTTTATTTCAAGTGCTTTATTGGCAATTAACAGTGATTTTGTAGTTCCTTGGCAGCAAATGGTAGAGTAATAATTACGTTATTTCACATCAGAGCAGGTATGCATGACAGAGCAAATAAAACAACACTTTCCTCTGTTATCAGACGAAAGAAACAATTTTCTTAAAGAATGGTGTAGCTATGTATATCTTCAACATGAAGACTTGTAGATATATAGTATTTGTGAAATAAATAACTGTAAGTAATTTTTTTCCTTATATAATTATGGAGGAGGCACAGTACAACCTTATTGTCTAACTCATGTCAACATCGTTACTTCTTTCGAAGTAATTTTCACAATTTTGGATGATTTTTTGGCTTTATATAATCATTATTCACAAAGGATATTGTCCTATTTAGTTCCTTAGGTTTTTAGAGAAAGATACAGTTTGTAAAATTTTTCTTTTAAACTGTGTTTACTTGTAAATAATTATGCTTTTGTTATAATTTTTAAAAGAAACCTAAGTAATTCTAGAGTAACTGTTCTAAAGTACTTGCCTAATGAACCTTGGAGGTGTTCCTCATGAAGAAGCCAAAATGCAGTGAATTTCAGAGGGTGGTATAAAAACTATAAAAGATATAAAGAGGGTGAAAATGGGTGATTCAAGGCTCATATAATTGTCAGAGTAGCCTTTTACCAACACTTACTTAGGAGCAACCCGTAGCAATGAAATATGCTGATAGGTATATTATATTCTTCAAGAGGATTTCTTTTTTCTTGATCTTTTCAGAAATCAGGATAAACAGGAGCATTTATAAAAGCAGAATTTATATTAGGTGATCCAGCCGCTGGTCTGAAATACATGAGCTATGCATTAAGCGATGAGTAATCACTCAGTCTCACCCTTGAGTCTATCAAAAATTAGTAGGGTAAAATGTTTTACATGTAATTTTACCGTACATGTCTCAAAGGAGTTGAGAGCATTTTTAATGATTTTTTTCTGGATCATAGAAGGCATGCAGTTATATATGACAGGAGTGCTGGTTTGTTTGTTTATTTATTTATGTTTTCTTCCCTTACAGTGCTTCTGGTCACACTTGTGGTCAAATTCACTTATTAAGAATTATATTTTATCTCTAAGTTTGGCTGCTCTGACAGTACAAATTCAGTGTAGCTGATCAAGTATTCTCAGTACAGAGCTTCAATCTGTTTATTTTACACTAGGAACAATTCAAGAATTACAGAATTACGGTATTTAAATGGTTTAATCTTTTATTTAATCTTTAATTAATTGTCAAATCCAATGAAGTTTGAGGGACTTTTTTTTTTTTTACTTCAGTGAGCACTCATGCTTAAATTTGTGGGAGACAGATACATAGAAATCCACTTGTAAGAAACCACCACGTGCATGTTCAAATGTGGGGTGTGAGAGGTGTCAAAAGTACAGAAAAACTTGCTATCATTCAAAATCAGAGTTTTGCATTCTATTTAATGCTTTTCTGCTGTTTTACTGAATTGGCATATTGTAATGTACAGAATCTTCACTCTGCCTCTTCCAGAAATATGGCTGAAGGATTGTACATTAGAAAGTATTTTCTGCATTTATGTACAGCATTTGTACATCATCTTTGCATTACTACATTATTTTCCTATACATAATTGCAAAAAAATTATGCACTATATTATGAAAAAAATCTCACAATAGTCTTATTTAGGGATGGTGCCAGAGAAGATTAAGATTTTCCTTTGATTGGTGGAAATTAAACAGTACTTTGTGTTAATTTACCATTTAAATACGCACAGCTATCATAGGTAATACTAATAGGTAATTTGTAATGTATACGTACTGCAAATGTATGCATGATTTTATAGAATGCAGCTAACTGTACAAGGCAGATTTAGGTCTGATGCATAACAGATGAAAACTGGAGCCAATTGAAAAATACATAAATAGCCAGAGCTAGACAACATCTCATGTGCTTCTGGTTTAAGAACTATTTTGTTTTGCAAAGAAGATGAGTCATGGCTTTACTCACATTTTGGACGTGAAAACAAGGCTATTTGCTTAGGAAACCTGAACAGGTACATTCTCTTACTGTCCTTCTTCACATCCTAAAACTCGGGGTTTATCCGTGCTGCATCTTTTGTCAGCTTCTGCAGTGGTCAGTCAAACATTTCCCCACAAAGGGCAAATGAAAAATTCCTATTTCATAGGCACTACCAGCTGCATATCTTGTACTGTTTTCTGAGATGCACAGGTACAAAAACACGAGCTAAGTATGTTTTTTCATCATATGATTCTTTTGTCATGTAAACAGTGCAGTAACAGTGTGTGTGGCATTTAACATAGTTTTTCAAGCAGTGCATTGTTCTAGCGAGAAGAGAAAAAAATAACTTACGCTCTTTCTACACATGAAAACCATACAGATTTATTTGGAGTTAGTTAGGGCAGAGTTCATTTTACCCAATCTTTGTCTCTCTTAGTATAAAAATTTTGTTGAATGAAGAGATGAATCTCACTCTACAAAACTTAGAAGGGAGAAAAAAAACAAAAAAAGAAAGAACCCCAGAAAGCATGTTAAGTATGCAAAATGCAAAATATCATTAAAGCGGAAACAAGTATTAAGGTTGAACAGAACATGGATTTTGTGTAAGAATCAAACAGATTAAAACAAGTCCAGCCTCCCCTCAGGAACACCTGGCAGTACCTCCAGTAATATTTGGAGAGATAAGTGAAATACTGAAAAATGTGTTTGGAGAAGAAAAAAAAAATTGCTTGTTTAAATCCAGTCGTCCCATAAGCTGGTGGTTGTTTTATCTGCAGTTATTGCCTGAGAAAGGATCTAGCTAAATGACAACTAGAAATGTGGGTTTGTGGTTAAATACATCTAAGGCCCTTTGAAGTCAGTTGGGCTGTACGTGAAAGTAAAAATCTGTGTATAGGAGGTCTCTGCATACCTATGTATAGGTAAGATAATAGTTCTTCAGTAGAAATGAGCGGAAGAGATGTCTTTAAAAATTTTAGAAAAACTTGTAAACTCCAGGGTTGGGTGTTTTGTACACAATGAAAAGTAGTATTGTCTTGGAAACTGAAAGAGTAACCTTCAGTGGACTCTCATGCTCTTAGGCTGTGTATCCCAGCACTGTATTGCTTTCTCAAGGAAAAACCTTGAGATATACAAAACGCCACTTCTGCTTTCTTGTCTGGTTATCAAGACAAGATGAATAGATATGTGGAGTGTGCTGTTCATGTTTTTTTCACGTTATGAACAATTTTACATGTAGAAAGTTTGGCTAAACTCCAGGTTTTACGTGTAAATTTGCCTTCAGTAGGAATCATAACAACCGAATATGTGTATGCATATGCTTTTCACAAGGTAAAACACAACTCAGTTTTTTGCTCCTAAACTGATTAAGCATCTGTCCTGAAAGGGACAACGGAGTCATTGCTTAGATAGATGCGCTCACAGTCCAACATTCGATACGGCTTGCTCCTGATTTATGGAGCTTCCAGGTAAATATTATTTAACTAGTCTCTTCTGTGAATATTTTTACTGTGCCCTTTTGCTAATTGGAAGCATGCAAATACCACAGAGGTCTATATATTTCTTGTGCCATATATTTATGTAAGCTGTATTGCTGTTTCTATTGCAGCCATTACAGTGAAATTTTGAGGATTTGAATTATTGTGAGCTAGATTCTCACTGATGAGAGTAATGAGTGTTACCTCAATTCACAGGAGAACAAACTGAAGTGTAAAGCTTGTCTTGTGGTGATACTGGAAATGTAAAAGCTAGTGCTTGTGAGTCTGTTTACTTTGATGTGCTTCTGGCAATGAAGGGTTATGTAGAACAAAGCAGTTTGTTCCATATGAGAAATTTTACAGTTAGAGTCCAGCATGTATCAACAAAAGTGCATCTTGTGGATTTATCAGGTTGCTTTTGAGTAATGAAGCAATGCTACTCCATATCTTCTGTCAAAAAATTTACCAGCTAAACCAGAACTATTGCAATAGCAAGTTCATATTGTGTAATTAGGCTGTTGCACTTCAGGACTTTAATTTTCAGGTCTGCTTTTTTGGGTCTGCAGCCCAGACAGTGGCCTGTTTGACTCATCCGTTTGTAGTAAGAAAAGGAGTTCCTCCTCATGTTTAAAGCAGCTCTTCTCTAACAGGGTGACATAGCTGGTAAGTTCTGGTCAAAAGGCTTGTGTTCCCCCCGTAAGCTGGGGAAATGGATGTTACATAAGATAAATGCGTATTTATCCTTGCATATTTTTGCATATTTCGGTGGAAAATCTATAAAAAGAGATTCAAATATGGAAAATATGAAAAAAATGGGGGAAAATGTATTTCTAGATTTTTTAGAAATTCCTGATGTCAGCATGAGAGGGGAGGGGTTTCAGGATTATGTAGCACTTCTCTGGCATCCTTCAGTGCTTGGTCATCTCTTCCTCTCTTTGAGTGCATTGACAAGCACTAAAAGACTTTTCAGTGCCACTGTGCCAGCGCAAAACCACAGACTTCACACATATATTCTGGATGTTCTATGGGGATTTAGTAGATGGCAAAATAAAAAAAGTTGCAAATAATAAATGTATAAACTATATGATTTATATTAAACTCTTGATGAATTCTGAAGCTTGTTGCAAATTAGATTGTTTTAACTGTGGTATCGTAGCACTACTCTGAGAGGTACAGCGGTATGTTCTGTTCTTTGAGTGTTGTGTACTGTTAGGAAAAAGTGACCTTCGTAATAGACGAGGTTTTTTGATCTCCCCATGTCGAATTTCTCACAATGGGTGGAGAACTACACATCAGAATTTGATTAAACTGTCTTGGTCTTTAAAGTTGTTTTGTATATATATCAGGAGGTCATCTCATTAACACTTGGACAAAGTACATAGTAAATTTGTAATTAAACATCCTCTTCCTTCCCATGGAAATCAGATACAATCATAACTTCTCCTTCCCTGTATTTGTTTATGCTAAAACATTACCATTGCCTAAATTATATTAGTTTTGGTACATACTTCAAATGAATTTGTTATCATCATATTCCAGACTGGACAAATAATCATCATACATGTACTTATTTTATGTAGCCCAATGCCATGATACCTGAGTAGAGCTAAGTTGCCTCAATGAGATACTGAGCTAACATAGCTATTCTGCCTCTACTAGCCATGTTTAGCCATCAAGACTTAGCATGGCTATCTCTGAAGTACTACACTTGTAAATATATATGTCCCTATTTGTTTAGCTGTCTGCTCAAAGTTACAGGCTATTAAATAAGAATAGACCTTCTTTTACAATCTTTTACCAGCGTAAATATCAGCATAAAAAAAGGCTGAAAGTTGAGTGCACTGGTCATAGCTATCTACTTTAAGGCCAGGTGGTTAGAGACGTTACCTGCCCCTGCACAGTCTATTAAAACAGAGGCTATTAAAATCTAATTTTTGTACTTCGGAAATGGCAAGGATGGCCCCTGCATGGCCTCGAACATGAACAGCATGCTGATATATCTGCATGATTATCTATGTGCCTGGAACTTGAGAGAGTTGAAGTGAGGAACATACCTTGCTGTCATGTTTTGATTTTTCAAAGACATGGGTATCACTGATCATGAGATTAATAAAATGAAAATTAATGTCTCTGGCTTGAGAAAACTCTTAGGTAGACTATGTCTGTAAGAAAAATGTTGGCATTTCTAGAATTTTTCATGTCATTTTATGAATGATAATGAGTGATTCAGTTCTAAAAATGTTTTTTTTTTTAATAAATACATAAAAAGTTTTCATCTCTGTTAATTCTGTTAAGGCAGACGAAGTTTCTTTTTCTTTCTTTCCTTCTTTCTTTTTTTTTCCTTTCTTTCCTTTCTTTCCTTTCTTTCCTTTCTTTTCTTTCTTTCTTCCTAATATGTTTTACTAATTCTGGAAGGAACCTCTGTATTAATTTGTCTTTTCCCTATATTGTGCTTGGAATCAGTGGCTCACATTTTAACTTTCACTGGCAGAAAGAGTTCGCACATCAAGCCTTTATGGGCACATCTATATCGATTTGATTTTTCACTTTGAAATATCTGTATGTTTTTAATTTTATTTCATTGGAATAGATTGCTTAGGTTCTCTTCTCTCACACAGCTTTTAAAATCTACATTGACTGAATAGCTTCTTACTTGTTACCTAAATCCTGGGGAGTTTTTTAGTCTGGATACCTACAGTTGCAGAAACTATTCTGACTTTTCCAAGATAAAATGGTTCACAAGTAATTTATTTTAAAAGCTGCTTTCCTCATTGTAACTTTTGGTGGTTCTGCCCATTTCCTTTTTGCCTTATTTATGTAATTTTCTATATAGTGTGAAAGTTGACTCTCGCCTTGCTAAAAGATAATTCGTAATTCATTAGATTTCCCAGTTCACACTTCTGGAAGTCTTTATGTCATCAGAAGCGTTCCTGAATTTTTCCATTTTATTAATAATATCTAAAATATTTATTAAACTAGTAAAAATTTCTGAACTGGCAAGAATAAATGAAATGCGAACCCTGTATAAACTTCTGCAGTCTGGAGTTATTTTCCAGCCTTGGCCTGTTATGTGTTTCCAGTCATATGCTCTAAGGAACAGAATCCAGATCAGTTTGCTTCCTATTACGTAATCTAAGTCACTGAGTCTTAAGCATTGGTAACAATTTCCATCCATGAGAGTCATGTACTGCATGAGAATAGAAGAGAGGTATTTTCACACATGAAATGATGCTTCCAGGCCAGGATTTAGGTGAGTGGTAGAACATATACCGGAATTTCAATGGGCCATTATATTGAAGTAGAGAAGACAGCTAGGGGTTTGGATTCTAATCTCAACAGCACAGAGTAACTTTAATAAAGTTTACAGAAATTAATGTCAGCAGAATTTGAATTGGAATCTATTGCATCTTCATAATGTGAAAATTAAGCTGATAGATGGATGTGAATATTATCTTCGGCAATAAATGAATTACACATTGCCACTTCCAAATTATATGTTTATGTAAAAAGATATGAATTTTGATTTTGCAAACATTAACTAATAGAACAGAGAAGAAGAATAGACTAGCTTTTCCCATCATTGATATTTTTTTCCTGCAGCTTAGTATTGAGAGAATGATATTAAAATAAATATCTGTTATTATTGATAATGGAGAATCTGCTGCTTTGGAAAGATTATGCCATTTATTTTTCAAGCAATGTGCAGCAGCTGTGCAGACAATTCCATTAACACTGACTTGAAACTTTAGTTCTTCCATTTATAAAATATTACAAACAAATGAAAATATAACTCCCCATCTTCCAAGTATCAGAACTCTTAAAATTATGTATCAGACATACAGTTCCCGTTATTCTGGGTATACTTTTTTATCACATTCACTCATTTTTAAGTGAGTTTTAAAGCAGGTGTGTGTGCTGATGTTCTGAAAAAGCCCACACAACCAAAAATGGTTCAAAATTGGTTATACAGAGTTAAAATTATAAGCTTATACAACAGGTTGTAGAGCTGGTTAAACATGAAGAAGTAATACTGGAATTTAAAGGATGGTACAAGTGGTTAGAAATAAATTGAGTGGATCAATATTCTTGCAATGTGGGGACCCAGCACTTAGAGTTATAAAGGATGGGTTTAGCTGAGTTTTATAAAACTAGTTCTTTAATGGCACCACAAAGTTTGGTTTGGGTCTTTTTGACAGGTTGATTAGTTTGGCGATTTATTTTTTCCAGGTATGCAGAATTTTTCATCAACCTCAATCTACTTACTGTTAAAACTGATTAATTCTTCAGACTGGATCACTGGCATTTTCAATTTAGCCATCAACATTTCATTTCAGTGCACTTCAATTTGGGTGGAGTGCCAAGCTTTTTATGCTGGATATTCTATTGACTGAGTTTTTGAAGTAATTAAAACAGAATTGCAATCACTTTGGTTGGAATTTATTTCACTTAACTTTAGTCATCTAGGCATTTAGTCATCCAGACTAAGCCAGTCATTTAGGTTTCCCTTAAAGTCAATAAAAAAAGGCAATAACAGATGACGTGACGAGTGGAAGTCTAACCCATGACAGTGATTGTGAGTAAAGATTATGGTTTCTTAGGAAAATGTGGCAGCACAACATTTGAGGTTACCCCCTTCAAAAAAAAATCACCCCCCCCAACAAAACTCCAATGAATTATAAGTGCTTCGTTAATATTAGTTTTGAAAAATTATTTTAGTCATCTCACTACTGACTCAGCAGTGCTCAAGATCTGATTTCAATGGTGTAACAATTCCAGTATATTTTAAATACAAATTTTTCAGATGAGGGTTCGAGTTCTGTAAAAACCTGACTTTAGTGATTGACTTAGGAATAGCTTTTGGCCTCAGCCTCTGTTTAAACTGTGATGAACTAGGGCCTTAGTGCAAATGGGATTTTAATTACACTCTCACAGTGCAATTTATACATTTTAGTTTTTTATAGGGAAATACCTTACAGGGCTCACTGCTGTCTCAATAATCCCATTTTGAATCCTCAAATGGGAAAAGGGATTACATGACATGTGCCTTTATTCCAGTCTTCTTGGTAAGAGTGATTTAGACCTTTCATTATTCCCACAGCCATCAGGAACTCACATCTGTAATCATCCTTGTTTAACTCAGCAATGGGTTTTTGCTTTTACATCCAATTATCTGCTCAGCTGATGCTCTTACTAAGAATCAGCCCATTACAATGCCAGACCCTAAGAAGAAAGAATGTTTTGGGGATGGTTCATTTATTTTTATCTTACAACATGTGCCTTTCCCTCCCTTCTTTTTTCCTCTATGGAGCCTGCCTCTGCCAGCTTCCTAGGCATTTGGAAGAATGGTATCAATGTGCCGGCTTTGGATGTGTGAGGGACAATTACTTTCCCACACTGTCTTCAAGCACGTGTTTGTCTTCTTACTGATTCAGTGGGATGACACATATACTACAATATTGATTCTTAAATTTTAGATGGGTTGAATAACTTCATGGTTTTTTCGTACATGCAAATATTTAGAAGCAGTTTCTTCATCTCCTCTTCAAGAAAAAAAAAGATTGTACTTAAAATACCTGTAGTAATATATTTTAATATTGTTGAATATTATGCTATTGAAAACTGAAGTGAAATAGGCTTTAAAATTAAGTAAGGCTGGTGATTTGGGTTTGTTTTTTTTTTTTTTTAAGATCTGCTTAGGCTTTTAGCAAAAAATAGTAAATCCTGTAGTAAATAGTAGCATAAGCCCCACAAATACAATTTAATATAATATACTACATATAAAATTCATTTTATTGTCACATAAAAGTGTGAAAAGAATTCACAGACATGTCCTTTTATACAAGCTTGTTGGAGAAACTTTAAATAAAACAGCAGCTTTCTAAAACGCTGGATAGCTGGTCACATTTTAGCAGTTTTGGTTTCACACAGGGTGTATTTGCACTGCAGGTTAGACCTACATGGAAAAAATGTGATAAAGTCAGATTCTGAGTGTATGTTTCATCTACCTGGACTTCATTTGTTGCATATCCCTTGGACTCTGAATACAGGCATTCAGAAAAAATAGAGACTATTTTCCTCTTCTAGGACAATTAACAAGGCTGGGTACCAGGGCTCATTAGCAGCTACTTTGCCTCCAAAACTGAGTAGTTAGAGTTAAAAGCAGAGAACAAGCTCTCTTGATCCCTTCAGTCAGAGTCTTTCCACATCCTCCCTTTCTCTGCTAAAGCATCCCAAGTCAGAGCAAAACCTTCTCGCAAAACTAACAAGATATATTTTTCTTCAAATACTGAATATTCCTCACAAGATAATGACAATAGCTTGTAGAAGTTGGTGAGGCAATATAATTTGATGACATGATACCCGCTATCCTGCTATCCTGCCATCCTGCTTGAAACTCATTAAAAAGCTGTTAATAAAAATAAGAAAATTGAAATTTTTGCAACTTTTAAGCAAGGATCTTTTATACGAGTATAATTCCTATATAGCTCACTATTTTACTAATGGTATCACAAAGTACTTTATTTCAAATACAGCAATGTAATTAACATTTGTTAGGGAGAAGTTAGAGCAGCAGACTATTCAAACCTATAAAGCAAACATTGTACCCCACCTGTGCTCCTAACTCAAGTATTAGGCAGTACGATTAATCTGCATTTGCTACTTAATGAGCTTGTAAAACACACATGTACTTAAACATCTGTCATAACTCACAGCTTATTTGGACATTAGTTCACAACGTAGATCTGCCACTGATTTACGACACGACATGTTATTTAGCCTGTTATTATATTTGTTTCCTATGTCAAAAGTGGATGGTTCTTCTCAATCACAGTCCTACAGGGATGGTATAAGGCTGAATTTGCTCAAGCTTGCAAGGCTTTTTGTGGTCTCTGGGTACTGTGTGAAACTGGAATGCAGGACACACAGGCCAAATATTCCTAACATCCTAAAGCAACTGGGGACAGATTTTTCACATACCAGCTCTTGGGTATGTTGGCTGCTGAGTCAGGTGGTGATTAGGCACATTGAGGACAAGGCAGACAAAATGCAAGCAGAAAAACAGGTCAGAAAAACAAAACTAAAACTCTCAGTAAAATCAAAGTCTGTAAACAGGAGACCATCATAGCCCCTTCTCAGAAGAGTCTTTGACGAGCTGTTGTATTGATAGCTGATTCTGGCAGCTGGTAACTGCAGAATATCAATGAAGCGTTAGTACAAGAGCAGCCTGAACAGGCTGATCATGACTGACTGAAGTCTACGGTGCATGCTATCAAGATATGTTATTTGTCTGTAGCGTTTGTTCTTAGTTTCACCTTGTTGCTTACTGCTTGCTTGCTTTTTCCCTCTTTTTTTTCCTTCCTTCCCTTCCCTTCCTCCTTCCCCCATTTCTTTTTCCTTCACTAGTTCTTACTTGCCTAATTAAGTTCAAATGTGCTGAGACCTCTATAATAAAAAACGTTGCATATCAGATGTTTTCAAAGTGTCCTCTT
>NW_010398227.1:34205-37767 GCF_000710305.1 Buceros rhinoceros silvestris | reverse complement strand
CCCTGTTTATCTCCTATTATTTGTTAGTAGACACATGCAGCTCTTGCTACAGTAAGCTATGTTCTTGTTCACTGCTTGCATAAATGGGATTTATACAGGGGAACTAGAAAGAGCTTAAGAGAAAATCCTTGTGCATAGTCAGACTCAGGATATGGAAAGGCTGAGCAACCTCTGTATCTGACAGAGAGAAGTGAGATCGATGGCTTCACTCAGGACGTGCGCCAGTCACTGCTGCTTCCCTGGGTGGAGGACAGGCAGCATTCCTTACCCACTGCTTGCCTATAAAAGCACAGGTATGAGCAGTGCTCACTTGCTAGCTTTAAGCACGTGATAGAATTCGTATGACTGACTAAAACCAGTGGTGGTGTCCTTTATTCACTCACTTAAGCGCTCTTTTTCTTTTTTCTTTTTTTTTTTTTTTGTTTGGTTTGGTTTTTTTTTTTGTCTGGTACTGTGTCCTTCACGTGAACATAATCACACATACCTGGTTTTGTGCTTTCTACCATATTTCTTTTTATTCTTCACAGCCCATAATAAGCTCTGAGAGCTCTGAAAAGGCCTTTGTTTTGTCCCTGTGTGATTCCTCCCTCTTCTGCTTCTTCTCTTGTCAACATTTATATCCACTCATCTAAAATGCTGTTTTGTGTTGGTTGCTAATGGATTTAGCGTTTATCCTTATACTACCTTTACTACCCAAATCTTAACAGTTAGGCTTAGATTAGAGAGAGCTAGCTCTAGACTGCTTTAGGAGGAGTTCAGTTTTCAGGGATATTAAGTACAGATTTTACAGGACAAAGTTGCATTAGCTCCTGAGCAGGTATGGGATGTTTGAGATACTGGATTTAATGTTTCCGACAAAATGAATACTTCTTTCCTCTTGGTGCAAACACGTATTTTTTTTTCCGTTTCACCTTTTATTAACTGGAGCTAAAATTGGCTGCCACAATCATAAAGGAATATCAGGAAAGCTATTATTAGCTCTACTCTATGAGATAAACAAGAGGTGTGAGATACAATGATCCAGGCTCTGCTTTGTGTCAGTGTAGTGCCTAGTACAGGTTAGCAGACAGCCTTTTACTGCAGCAGCGCTGCAAGCTGGCTGTGCAGTGGGCTTTGCAGCAGTTTTCCCGGCTGAGACATAGGAGCAGCCAGTGCCCCTTTGCTCTTCTCCTTATTGCCCCCATAGTTTAGTGTAAAGCTTTTGAAGGGAGGAAAGCACTAAACTGTCAGAGCCTGTTCTGCTGCCCTGAAAGGGTGGATGTAATATTTCCAAAGCGCTCATGCCTTAGTGCTATTCAGGAATCTTCAGCTTTCTTCTGATTCATGTGATGGCAGTGATTTTTCAAAGTGGTTGTGTATTGTTTTTAGGAAAAGGAGTTCTTTCTCAATAAATTGATAATCCTATTCTGTTTTTATGGAGTGCAATGCCTTGATGTTGTGTGGCATTACTTAAATTTATAATAGAGATAGAAATGGTGTCATACAAATTTCAAGTATGAAAACAAATACACTCGAACCTTTGAAGTGTAAGTAAACAATAGTTAACCTTTTTTTTTTTTTTAAGGAAATAACCAAAAGTTTACTCAGATGAGCAGAACAACAGCATTCTGGGACAGATAGCAAACTCCTGTGTTTACTGTCACGCAATTCACAGAAATAGAGCCCTGCTTTTCATGCCAATTTGAGGTTTTGTGCTTTTGTAGGCAACTGATCATCACAATGTGTGTTATAAGTTACAATGGGCTTTCTGAGATAGATAGCCTTCCTTCTAATGGGTCCTAATTCATCAAAACCAAATTGGTATTTAACTGCTTTGCCAAAGTTAAGCCTCAGTGACCAGAATTGTCTCTGCTTGTCCAGCTTCTTCTAGTGGCAGGCCCATGTTTTCCTCAGAGATGTATGTAAGTGGACTAATATTGAGCTGAGTCTAGGATAAACAGAAACAAAATACGTGGCAGAGGTTCTTTCTGGAGATGTGTGTAAATAGATTTATATGCTCTGTGTACAAAGCAATAGATACCTATTGCTGCCAGCAGCAAATCTGTATGATATGATGCAGAAGCCAAGCTACCTGAGCTTTTGCAACCTTGCACAGAAGCAAGATGTTTTAGTGGTCGATTTAGCTTCCCCTCAGAAGTCTGCTGATATCAGGGTGATGTCTACAGTCAGCTTCAGTAAAGTGGAGAATCAGAAGTCCAGTGGGTTTCTATCACAGGGATAGCCTAGTGATAGATAATCTTAAAAGGAACACTTCACTATTTTTGTGGCATATATTTATTGCACACAGTTTACCCTGAAAGGACTCCAAGTATCCCAAGAGATTAATATAAGCTGACACAGTTCATTTTTTAGTTTCTGTTAAGGTAATCATATCACTCCCACTGCTAATGCAGTTTGCTGCGAGGAATTGGAATATGCCGTAAGTGGCATGGAAGAATTCACATGGAGAGACTTGCTGCTAATCATAAGCATAGCAGCAACCTACACACTGTTACCATCCACAGCTTTTGATACTGGTATGGCAGTAGACTAATCAAGAGTAATAAATTGCCTAAATGCCCAAGAAGAGGGAGGAAGGAGGAATTTTCAGTTCATGCTGTCTGTGTAGGCTGGATTACACAGAAGAAAGAAAGGGATCTAGAGGCAGAAAAATCTCAGAATTACAAAATGGATTCTTGCTTCTACGTATTTTTGAAAAAGGTTTTGTAGAATGTAGAAAGCTTAAGTTTTTAGATATCAGCATGATAATAACAGTATGAAATATATTTCGAGCCTTAGGAATTTTATGTGGATTACCTATGATTTCTTGAGCTGCCTGAATGTGTTGGTTGCACCTCTCAGAACCTCTGTAAGATACCACTCTGGTGACATCCATAATGGTAAATTCTAAATTAGAGAATAGCTGTTGAAAATTTGTGAACCTATTAGTGAAAGAATTCCTGATGTCTTCTGACATGTGGAAGCAGTGCAAAAATAGTACCATCAAGCTCATTTATCATCAACCTCGTTCCTGCAAGTAATATCAACATCAACTAATATGAAGATAAAAATTTAAAAAATAAGAGTACAATATGGAATTGTAGTATTTTGTATTTACTTTATGGATACAGAAGGAATTTTAAATCTCTACTTAGAACTTGCTATTGAGATGAGATGAAATGAGATAAGAGATGTCAACAACAACCAAAAGTGGATAATGACAGCACTGATAAAAAACTGTGTAATGAATTTATTCCTTGCTGTCATTGCTGATGATTTTGCGGAGATGCTGGTAATTCTTGATAGCACAATGGCATTTAGTGATAATTTACTACATTTCCATTGTTTCTTATTAGTCAAATTTACTTTTTTTTTTTCTGTTTCATTCCTGTGCTAAATCCACACGGTAGGTAGTGGAGCTATGTAAATTAACCCACACAAATGCATCACTTTCCAATAAGCAACTAATTGCAAATACAACTTCAGTGACTTGAGTACAGTTATTTGTAACAGTTGCCATGTACTGAATAGGATATTGCAAATATTCTTGCCACAGTTTTTTGGTTTGTTTTTTTTTTTTTTT
>NW_010398227.1:14976-34143 GCF_000710305.1 Buceros rhinoceros silvestris | reverse complement strand
TCCCCATTTTTTTGGTTTGTTTTTTTTTTTTTTTATTTTGCAGAGCAGATTTTGCTCCTGAAAACAGATACTCATGTTCCATGGTCTCCATGAAAGCTGGAAACTGGACTCTGCTCTGAGGATTCTTTATAATCCTTGCATTAAATGATTGAATGCTGCAGTTTGATAAAGAAAAAAGGAAAACTTATTGAAACATTGTTTCTTCCCTTCTTTTTCAGCCTAGTTGGAGAAGAGACAGAGACCTAGAATGCCACCAGCAACAGCAGCGCCAGAGTACCCACCTCCAGATGGAGGCTGGGGATGGGTTGTAGTCTTTGGGGCATTCATTTCCATTGGATTTTCCTATGCATTTCCCAAGGCCATCACGGTATTCTTCAAAGAAATACAAGAAATCTTCCACACGACATATAGCGAGATAGCTTGGATATCATCAATAATGTTGGCTGTCATGTATGCAGGAGGTAAGACATTTGTGAAACTTGCAAACGTCATAGTTGGTTTGGTTTGGTTTAGTTTTTTCTCTATGGTCTTAAAACATTTAAAGTTAATTGCTACTCGATTTTATCATTATTTTCTAAAGAATTTACCAAAATACATACTTCTCCTTGTATCATGCTTGTTCAGAGAGTACTGGTATCCACATTAAAACATTAAAACATTTTATATTATCTTCCTTTTTGTTTTCCCCTTAGGCCTTTTTGTTTGTTCCTTCACCTATTTCTATTTTGCAATTTTGCCCCAAATTCAAGGTTTCTGAACATCACATTTTCCAGCAAAGCGATTCCCAAGTAACTTGTCCTGAGACTGAGGTTACATTTGCTCAGTTTCCACTGCCATGGTGAGATCTCCCAGTGGATCAGATGATGGAGCTTAAATACAGAAAATTATTGTGTCAGTGACGGTACATTACAGCAATGAAGGCTTTTCTGCAGAGGTTTTCCTCTGTAGACAGCCGTTTTATATCTCGTGCTTATTTTTCCTAAAATAAAATCCTACCTTCCATTTAGGCCAAGATCCATGTTTCATACATGCCATCTGTATGACAGCTAAAATACAGACAGTCTTGCATTACATTACAGTCTTACTGGGACTGAAATGATCAGTGAACGTAAATTCTCTGATATCTTTTTTCTTGAGAGCAAGCAAGTAAAGAACAAGACAGATGAAAAAGAATTTTAAATATAAAGCCATGTTTAAGTACTAAGTGTCAAACCTGCTTCGGTAGGTTTTGTGTCTATCAACCTCAAAGACTAATGGTTAAATTCTGCTTGATTTCTTCATTCTTTCAGAATACTTTTTTTTTTTTTTAAGTGTTGATGGGAGCTAGTTATTACTTAGCCAAAACACTTTTTCAGGCAGTCCAGAGGTCTGAATAAGAGGTTGTTCCAGGCATTGCCCTTTCTTTGGATGTTACAAGGTAACCTTATTGAGAGAGAGGGAAACCTTATGGTGGCCTTTCAGTGCTGAAAGGGGGACTAAAAGAAAGATGGCAACAAAATTTTTAGCAGGGTCAGCTGCCAGAACAAGGGGTAATGTTTTAAAACTAGAAGAGCAGTGATTTAGACAAGATATAAGGAAGAAATTTTTTACGATGAGAGTGGTGAAACACTGGAACAGGTTGCCCACAGAGGTGGATGATGTTCCAACCCTGGAAACATTCAAGGTCAGGCTGGACAGGGCTCTGAGCAATCTGACCTAGTTGAAGATGTCCTGGCTCACTGTAGGGAGATTGGACTAGATGACCTTTGAAGGTCCCTTCCAACTCAGAGCATTCTATGATTCTGTGAACCTCTTGGAACATCTCAGACTGTTTGCAGTGATGGAGCAATTAAATGTGCACATTTTTATATCTATGTGTGTGTTTATGTATAAATGTATACATATGTATAAATGTATATACATAGAATCTGTGCCAATAGCACACTGAGATTTAATAGCTTTAGTCACTGAAGAGCATCACTCCAATATTTTTCAGAAGTGATATCAATGTAATAGTGAAGTATGGTATTATCAGGTCCAGTAAACAACCTGTTGAAAGAAGCCTGAAGTCTTGTTCTTAGTATGGTAATCAGTGGTTTCAACCTACTTAAGTTTTGACATCTGAATGACCCTGGCTCCTTTAGCAGTCAGGGAAGAGAGGTAGGTGCTTACAGAGAAGAAATCAGGGCACCTGAGTTGCTCTCTCTAAGTACCTCTTTTTCCTCCTCTGACTGAGTAAAGAGAACCTGCAGCCAGCATAATAACCAGCATAAACACCTCAGGTAAATATTTTTCAGGTGATGGAATGGAAAACTGAATCGTTTTTTCAAATGCTGGCAGAAACAGAGACCTTCTAAAGACACCTTGACAAGTGGTGTCAGTATCAACAAAAGCTTGCTGTTCAGATATTTTGTTCCCATTTTTATTCATATACTAGTAGAGAATCATAAATTATTCATATACTAGTAGAGAATCATAAAGGATTTTAAGGACCAGCAATAATAACCAAGTGATTCACCAAAATTCACCAGGTGAAGAAGTAACTTGAACTAATGCAATCAAGAGTGGAGTAAAAGAGCAGGTATGTCCTGTCACATTCAGGTCCTGTTGCTTCTTAAGGATGCATCAGCACTTGCACTGCAGACTGTACATGTGTAACTGTGGAGGCCCCTAAACAAGTACTGGAGCCATCTGGAACAGGGAAACAGCGCAGGTGTTGAAAAGCTGGAGTTTGTTTCTGCTTTCCCTATGCTGTGACTTTTGACCCAGATGCCTTTTCAACGTGTTTTCTAAACAGAACTAATTTTTCTAAGGGCAGATTTGTATTATAATGCAGGTGCTGTTCTTTTGTTTTAATCTTTGACTAATGTTTAATTTATGCTGTTACTGTCATCCTGAATTTCACCCAAGTTTTAACAGTACAGTGGAAATCACAGGATGTTTAGCTGTGGTCACTTTCATCTGCGAGATTAACTATGCACAACTTTTCTTGTAAAATACGAGGCATTCAGCACTTCTGCCTTTGCTTTAACACTTCATTTACTATTCTGAGTACCAGCATACTAACTTCACCTGTACACTGACATTAAAAATTACAAAATGGTTTACTATTCATTCTGCTAACCCCTACCCCAGTGGCTATGAAGATTATCAGCACAACAGTAAGCAGAGTTGTTTGGATATCTTGTTACAGTCTTGTGGTGCTGTGAATGACGACCCTGTCTCATATAAACACTCTTTGAAGCCATGGCTTCTCTAGAACCACTTCCTAAAAAATAGGCCATTTAGACAATCACTGGCAGAGTATGAAATAGCAATCCGGAAAAACATTCCTGAAGGAAATCACTCCATTGTTTTTACTGTCTGAAGGTGGTTTGATTCCTTAGCATTTGATGTGCTGTAGTGTGAAATACACGTTCAGACCATGAGTACAGGGTGGATTGTTTACTATGGAAGTGTGATACGTCTGTCTGCGATGAACACGCTGTTCATCATACTACTAATTAAGGTAACCTGAAACCATCTAAGATCTGTCATCCTCATTAATGCTTAGCATTCAACTATTAATCATCACAGTGGGGTCAGTGAGTAAGTTAGAGTCTGTGCAGACACTCTGTTTTGGAGGCTGCAGCCTCTTGCAGTAATTAGCTGGCATCTGTGTTTCAGTAACAAGGTATTAACTTACCTTTCAATGCCTGAGGAAAAAAAAAAAGAAACTAATAAAAGGCATCCAGTAAAGAGCTAAAAGAATGTTAATTATGTTTATCACTTACTTCATACTTAGAATAAATGACATTAAATTATAGCAGACCATCTGGCAATCCATATGGTCTCCTGCAGTCCTGGTTAATTCCAGCAAATAGGTCAAGCACGGCATTCACCCCATTAGGAAGGCACTAAGCAGAGGTGACAAATCTGATAAATCAATATGAAACTCTTTTCCCCCCTCTCAATCTGGCATAATACACACTTTCATACTGGGTTTTTTTGCTGGTTTGGGGTTTTTTTCTGGTTTGTTTGCTTTCCTAAGCACTCACTTCCTGCCCCCCCAATCTTCTGGGTGTTTGTTAGAGTATAGTAAAAAGCCATTCCAAAAAGCAAGATCCTGTGATTTGATCAAGGTTACAGGTATTGCACAGCCTCTACTGTTCAGCTCATGCTTGAAAAAAGCATCCTCTGGAGAAGAGCAATAGTTTAGTCTCCATGGCAACTCCTTCTTCTGCCTCTCTTGAACAGAGACTGTCAATTGTATTAAATTAAGGGTGATGCTTTTGTGATGGACTCCTACACCCAAGGGACTCTGACTGAGACCACCAAACTTTTGTAACTGGAGGACAGAAGCTGGGATAAAATGGAATTAGTTGAGTTATCCTGACAGGAAAACCTGTGTTTCTCTATGTGTTTGAACACATATGTCTATAAAATGTGTGTGCATGTATGTATTCTTAAATACATAAACTGTATGTATATTCACATAGAGCCATATTTATGCTCTAACACACACCAGCATTAAGGAATTCAAGAAAAAGATCAAATACATTTGACCTTAAGTTGTCTCATTCTTCTCTTTTGCAAAATGTCACCTCTCGCTTTGCGCAGTGTTAACAGCCAAAGGTGATTAGAGAGCTTCTTATCAGAGCTCGATCTGTTTCCAGTGAAAATGTTTTCATTGCTTTTGGTGTAGGTTTGATAGGAGCCTAAGTGGCAGCTCTGAAAGCCGTGTGACAGGTCTGGTGATTTCAGACACAGCTGACCTTGAGCTTTAGATTTCCTTAGGGAAAAAGCAGTTGGTTTACCCACTTTAACTCTTTTTCTGTCATTTTTCCAAGGACAATTTCAGTTTGGTGGTTTTGTCTCTGTGTGGGTTTTTGGGGGTTTTGTTTTGTTTTATTTTTCTTTTTCCAAAACAACTTTTTGGGTGTAACGTTGAGTTTCAGATACTTGTTTGAGAACTGATAAATCTCTCAAGCTGTGCCCAGCTGTGAAATGGGGGTCTGAAGTTCAAAAAAGAAAGGTCCATTTGAATTCTAGATGGTATTTCCAAGTAAATAATTTAAAAAGCACCTTTGGACTCATTTTGAAGAAAGATGCTATATAAGTGTAAGTAGTGACCATTACCATTTTTCAAAACACGCTTATAATTTAAAAAAAAAATGCAGAATTTAATAGCTTCTGTATTTCTAAAGTTATTCAATTTTTAAGCTAAGTATTTCCAAACAGTAGCAAACACTTAAAGGATTTTTTAACAACAGAAAAGTAACATATAGACAAGTTCTTATTTTGACTTTGTCAAATATTAATTTGGAAAATAACATATCATATGGTATGTTCAAAATATTTGTGATTTTATCTCAGTGGGTGTTTTGGTGATATTGCTGTGAAGATGAAATGGCGTGCACAGTGGAGATGACAGTTGCGAAATCCATGTAACACAAACAACAGATGGTTATGGATTTTTACTTTTGGACAGGACCTGGACTCCTACACTTTTCTTCCTCCCTGGTAATATTTTCTTATTTTGGTTTTGCATATATTGGCACAAGGAATTCAGTGGCCATGGATATAGAGATTGAGGTCTTAAATTGACCAATATCCTTTGATGTCAGGGACGCACGTTTTTCTCCATCAGAATATGCAAAGTGTTGAGTTTTAATAAACTGAATTAGAGTGTCCTTGAAAGCAGAACTTACCAATTTTGTGAATGCCTCATGGACATAAGGGAATACTTCATGGTTAGCCTAAAATATATGTAAAACATCTATGTCAAATTAATTTGAGACTCGTAGATAAAGAAAAAGAAGTCATAACGAGGTGACACAAGAAGAGAGCATTTTGAATCTTACTAGCAAATGGAGATAAGTACAAAAAAGAGGTATCAAGAGTAACAAAAATATTATAAATTTACAGTAGTTAAGTTTTTAAAAAAGAAGACCTGAATGCTAAGGAAGCCTGATAAAGTGTCTGAAAGGTAATTCAGCCACTGCTTAACATTTCTTGGAAGGCTTTACATTTTAGTAAAGTGGTACCTTGCAGGGCAGTGTTCTGTGGTAGCAATAGCTGTTTTAAACATAGGGCTTCCCTGATGTTGAGAAAACGCTCTGTAAAATGGTCATGGGAAGAAAGGCGGAAAAAAGCTGATATGATTTAAATGGTTTTACACATTTTTTTTTCAAACAGATTTGTCATCCTATCTGCAGAAGCAAGCTTGCTTTTTACTCTGAGGCTTGTTATGTTTAGCTGAAAAGATAAGATCTAATTGTTAAATATTCACTGTCTTTGGGGATCCAATTTTGTGAAGTTTTGATTTAATACAGTTTTTACTGGGATCTACTGAGCCGTGCTCAGAAAACCAGTCTCGAAGTCTCAGCTGCCACTGAAAGAAATAAGGGGTTCTTTGTCTTTTATTTTATGCCTGTGTTACTTTTGAATAATTGTCAGAAAGACATTATGCAACAAAGAATTCCCACTGTGCTTCTACCAAGGTCTTTCAGTATCCAAACCATAGGTTGTTAGTAGCGTTTCGATGCATACCATATAAATATTTGTGGTAACTTAAATTTAATTAACACAAGCCCTTTTCTAAAACAGTTCTCATTTGCATACAAGTAGGCAACGTGGCGTACATAATGAGTGTTAGTTAAAGCAGTCTTTTCCTCTTTAAGGCTTTGTATTTGTCTTGATCTTAATTTGGTTTTATAGCCAGGGATTTCTAAAAGCAAAGTGATCAATATTGACAGCTTTTTTATCTGCAAAGAAGATTCTTTTTTCTCTCCCCCTTAGTTTCAAGTAATGGGTCAAAGTCAAACAATAATAAATAACATGCACCATAAAATACATTTTCTAAGGAGCTCAAACTTTGGATTTGTTTAGGAAAGGTATCAAGGGACAAACTTAGGCCTTTGATATGCTCATTGAGCTTGTAAAACTTTGACAAAAGAATGCTTACTTTGTGTGTACTAATAACATTGGATTAGTTCCCATATAGTTTTTCATATCACTGGATCATACAATGGTTGTATTTGTGATGTGTGTCGGGTAATTCAAAGGTAGTGAAACAATGGTTTAGCACAACTGGGAATCATGAGATATTTAAGCAGATACTAGAGAAGTACTGTGGGGAAGGAAAAGTCTGTGTATACCATTGTAGTCACACCAGCACTTCAAATGAAATAATATACCCAGCACTTTACAAAGAACTTATTATAGAATTTTACTGGTCCATTGTTTTGGAATGTCTAAGAACTATTCATTTGTTTATTTTGAAGGGTATATTCAAGGGAAACAGAGTTGTACCGGTATGTTAGAAGATAACTAAGCCAGTATCAGACGGCAACAGCTGAGACTTACTGTGGTGCATAAAGATATGTAGATATGTAGTCATTAACAGAGGTAAGTGGAGCAGAGACTTGGTGACAGGTTTATGCCAGGGAAACTACAGAAATCAAAGAATTAGGTGGTTTTAAATTGTCTTTTATGGTCACTTTAAACACTTTTAGCTGATTAACTGGTTTTTGCAGTGATCATGTGACACGTAGATAAATATAACAAAGAGTTCTGATCAGTCATAACCTTTTCATCTAACAGTGATATTCTGTTGAGATTACATATGTCAAGGCACAAGCAGCTACAGCTTTAGTAGGTAATATACATTCGTTGATGCATACAAACAAAACAAATTTTGAAAGGTTGTTGATTTTTTTTTTTATTAATTGTCAAGAAACAGTTAAGCATTGTCACTGCAGTTTTACCTGACTTTTGTTCTGGTGAATATGTACCATGATTAGGCAACCAAATAAAAGAACGTGATTAACATAGGAGACTGTATTGTGAATAAGACGTTGATTTCCTCATCTAGTTCAAACACTTCTTGCAAAACTTTCCCACTGATGATGGGAACACGTGCCCTGTTTGGTTTTCTATGTATACTGCTTTGAAACACTTACCATTAAGTGCTTTGACTTTCAGAAGCCCTTGAAGAAAGTAGTGCTGCCCCTACAGCTTTTTAACAATAGTAACTAGAGATTATATGGACAGGATTCATGTGTTTAGTTTTTCCCCAGCCTAGGCACCTATGGCTGATCAAGTTGTCTAGACATCTTCTGTTGTCAGTCAAGAAAACCAGCGGGTTTTGATTCATCCCTTACTAAATGTCTGAAACACATTAA
The DNA here is from genome assembly GCF_000710305.1 of Buceros rhinoceros silvestris. Classification (NCBI taxonomy): domain Eukaryota; kingdom Metazoa; phylum Chordata; class Aves; order Bucerotiformes; family Bucerotidae; genus Buceros; species Buceros rhinoceros. Next base: position 25,999 of record NW_010398227.1, on the reverse strand, counting down.
ATGAATCATGTTTTGGAAAGACTTTTCTGTCTTTTGAGTGTTAAAGGAATCTAGAGGAAAAGTTGACATGTCCAATTTGCACAACTCTGAGGTGAAGCCACCCTAACAGATTGTTGCCCTATACTATTATTTTATATTTCACTCCCTAGAGACCTTGAAATCTGCGAATGTTCCTTGTTAGAGCTATGCACCCATGATGAGTGATTTTGAGCTTGTTCTGGTTAAGGTTTGATTTTCTTCTTTACTCTTCTTGTATTTTGCACAGGTTGTAATTCTCCCACGTTTCAGTGATGCTGACTCAGTTGTACTAGTTTTGATGCTATTAAAAATACCTGGTAATTTTAAGATTACCTATTAACTTGTAAATCTTCTCTAATCTTGTAATGACTTTCCTCATAGCCATAATTCCCTTTCTTCCATCACTAGCTAAATAAAAAACACAGCTGGGAAAATGGCTGGTATGTCTAATAATTGACCAAGCTTGCATTCTTTTGTAGCTGGTTATTAGCTAATAGAAATCTATGGATCTGTTATATTTTCTTTTGTTCTCTGAATGATTTGAAAGTTGAATACACTTCAGCCTCTTTGTAACAAGATCCCCAAACACTTCCCTATCAGATGTGCTGGCGGTACCAATTTTGTCACGCTACGAACTTAACTCATAGTGCTCGCCTATGGAGGACTCCTTTACATTTCCAGGAACAGAACTTACTTGACCGAAATTTTTTCTTCTTTTACAAGAACGAGCTTCTCTGTCCTGCACGTGCTGCTTCCAGATTTGCAGATGTGTCCTAGCTTTTATCTTCTCATTATTTTCTACGTCATAGAGTAAAACAATGTCAGGACTTCCCGAGGACTCTGCAATGGCTTTCAGGGTAGGACTATCACAAGAGGTGACAGCAGGTCCTGTTTGGCCTTCTTTAGAAGGCGGGGTAATCTTGTGCCCTTGGAAGTCTAATTTCACTCAGAGAACCTTCGAGAGTAGTTCTGTTCGAAATTGTTTAAATTATCGGCATGTACCCAAATGGCAGAATTTATCCCTCCTTGCGGTGAAATTGCTAAGCTTTGAGTGTGTGTCAGTAAGTAGCTGAATCTGTTGTTATTTGCCTGATCAAAATAGTTGTAATTTCCAGAGCAGCAAGTCAATAAACAAAGTGCAGGAGGATATTCTACTTCCAGGCTACCTTTGCAGGAACCATTCAAACCATAAGAAATCAAGACTATATAACTGTTACCATGAAATATTTAATTCAGAAACATAACAGGTTTTAAAACTGGTGAGAAGCAGCATTTTATTACTTATGGTGAAATAAGAGGGTTTTTTAGTTAGCTACTTAGTTACTTAATTGGTTTACCTAGACATCTGCCCAGCAAAATGCTGTAAAAGAGTTCTAGAGTCAGAGTTTGACTACTGACACTTGAAAAAATAATTAAAAGTAGGAAAATTTACAACAGATCCATTGAGACGCATGATGATGAAAGACAATTTTCACTGATGAAGTTATGCTCTTATCAAACTGTTAAAGAATTTTATCAATCTGTGGGTAACTCTAGGTTTGCCTTATTCAGCGACTCAGAATTGGGCCATCACCTCAGTGAGTGGCAAAGTGTGCAGAGCGCAGTTTTCTTTTCTAACATTATGTAACTAGGTAAAGTCCTTGGTGTTTTTCCATAGATTCTCAGTTCTTCGTTCTTCATTGATCAAAAAGTCTATTCAATTCCTTTGTCTCAGCAAATCTCATATTCTTCATTTCATTTCTTTCTTTCAAGTTCCTTCCAGTTGTCTCGGTCCTCGGTTGCTCAGGTCACGGGATGAAAATCACTTTTTAAAATTCTAGGAAAACTTGAATTGTTCTGTTACATTCTATGTCTACTTCAAATGGATAACTTTAAAATTCATCTATTCTAAGTTAATCAATGATCTAGCCTTGAGTATAGCCAATTTTCTGTTGATTCAGCTTGACTGGGGTTTAGGCCAGCCCTGGTAAGGACTGTACAAGGATAAATGAGCAGCTTTGTTTCATATACACCTGTATCAATAACTAAAACAATATTCTATTCACTAATATTACAATAATAAAAAGTTTTAAGCTTATGATTAATTTTTTTACACGAAGACATGTAAAATAACTGCCTGGGATTCCATCATTAAGTACGAGAACCATGGGGGTAATCCTGCAGCATGTGCTTAATTTTGAATACTCTACTGATCTCATAGAGTTAAAAGTTTAAAAAAAATTCACCTGCTTCAGGTCAACATATAAACATGTTATATCTTTATGCAAATATGTTTATACATAGGGGTTTGTACCATCAAGATCTTGTGACAGTGTACCTTCAACTTAAATGCTTCGAGAGGTACTCATTAAAATCTCATTTTTATTTATATCAAGCATAAAAAGACATTATCCATAAACGATTCCTGTCTTTTTCCCAAAATAAAATGCAATTAAATAATAAAAGTTTAGCTTCGAGAATAAACACTATTTGAGAAAAACCCATGGTAGTCCCTTTATTAAAGTAATCATTTGATTAAACTTTTGACTTATTTTTCAGTAAGCTTATCTGTGCTTCATAAATAAAAATGTAAAGACACAGTACAATTTGACCTTAAGTATGAGTCTCATAACTTCAGTTTTACCGTGTTGTATTCCATAGAGTTCCAGTGCTGCAAAGTGCACTGAGGAGTGGAGAACCAGGCACTGTTCTGATTGTTCATTAAAGCAACAAACTATGAAACAAAATACTTTCAGGTAGTGACCTGAAATTGTATGATTCTCATATGAGAAGAGGATGTTATCAGCATTAGGGGTGGTCGTAAGATGCTGATGGCCTGAATAATTTTTGATTAACAAATTTATGTTGTCATAGAAAGTTACAGGAAGTCTAAAAAAATTTTAAAAAGTATGACAAAAAAACCCAAACCACAAACCCCTCTCTCCTGTGGGCTGGACAGCTACACCTCCCAGAGTGTGATGGGACAGTTCATCTCAGAGCAAGGTCCAGCCTGTGTTATGTGACTGCGTATACAATAATGAGCAACACAGTGCAGCAATTTGACTTATACTAAATTAACAAACTGTAGAGCTGCAGTATTTTTTTAATGACAATTTGGTAATGAAATATGATATAGTACTGAAGGACCTGAAAGAAGATATTTGCAATTATTCTGCAAAGCTAAGAGGAAGAATCAGATCATGGGAATGCCAGATAGTTACATTTCTAATTTGCTTATTTGTATGACAGAAGGCTTTTGAGATATATCCGAATGACTTATTTGAAGAGTTTTAAACCTGAGAATCGTAATTTTCATTTCAGCTTGGGAATAAAACCGATGTTATAAAGCACGAGAGTGTTTACTGCAGTGCTAGTTCTAATTTTATGTGTTATTCCTTAAAAATTAAAGAGCATGTAACAAAGATAGTACATGTGGGAGTGATTCTCTTGTCTTTCACACAGCACCGTAGTTTATACCTGTGCAAATAGTGTACATGGTTATATAAACCATTGCCATTGTGATTTAGAAGCTCTTCATATTTACTTACTCAAATGTAAACAGTAACCTGAGTGCAAAGCACTTGACCCTATGCTCAGAGAAACAGGGCTGAAGTGGCGTATGGGATTAAGACAAGAACAAATTTGTGTCTTAGAATTTCTGCTGGATCATTTCTCCTGATGTTATAAAAAATTTGACCGACAAGTGTTCAGATATACATATTGCCTAGATCAGTCAACTTTCTAACCAATTGTTTTTCAGTAAGATGTATTAAAACTTACTAAAGAAACATAGTTCCTTCTGTGATATAAAAATAATTCTTTCATTAGTAAACCTAAGTAATATTCTCCTCACAGGCACACATGTGAAATCCTTGCAGAAGGAGGTATATGTCGTTAGGTTATTTTAAGATATTCTAGCTGAAGAATATCAGCATAACTCCTTAGGTGAAAGGTGGCTCCAGGAATACATGATGTTTAGGCGGTATCTGTAATACAAATCATGAGAAGCCTGTATTTTAATGGGATCTAATTTATTTTGAAGTTATGATGCATCACAATCATTAGAAGTAAGCTCCTTGACGTTACTCGGTGGAGAATAAGGTTTCTGCCAGAGGTGGATTGGTTTATGTCTTCACACCAGCTAAGAAAATATGCCTGGTTCAAAAGCCACACAAATATTATCTGCAAGTATAATAACAGCACTAGGTCACCAAGCCATTTCGTATTGCTTTTTGCAGAAAAGCTCAAATATTCCCTGTTTGTATAAGTAGACCTATTCCAGACTTCCTCCACCCCTCCGTTCCCCCATTTTCAGAAGACCACCTCTATGGAGACGTATCCTCTGCTGCCACAAGGGGAAAGGACTGTGTAGACAACGTGATACTTGTTTCCTGTCAAGTCCAGACAAAACACAAATGCCATAAAGACCTTTGCCTGACTCCCTCGGGAGTAGTGTATTCCTTTTCCACTGCTTAAGTCCCTGGATTCCTTGACTAGTTTTTCATTACTCTTTTACTCCTTACTTGGTCATATTTTATGAAATATTGTTTTCATGGGGAAGGCATACTTGCCCCCTCTTTAAAGGAAGTCATCATGTTTTGGTTGGTTACAGTCCATAGAAAGTGTATTTATTGATCCAGTCCGGAAAAGAAATGGTGTATGACAATACATAGGAAATGTAAAAATTTGAAAGACCCATCAGTTAAAGCTCTCTCCACTGTAGACAGAAATCTGGAAGTGTCAATTTGATGACAAATTCGACTTCAATGACAAAAAAGTGGGTATGAGAATATGCAAAGATACTGACATCCACTCAGATGATGTGTAGATTTTGAAAAATGTATCTGATTTGTCTTTCAACTCTACTGGATAGAGTGTTATTCTCAGGCATGTGTATTTTGCTGTAAAAGGCTGGGGAGAAGCAAGGAAAAAGTATGAGAAGAGAAAAGATTAGAACTCATTCTTAAGTTACTGATTAATCAGTAAGTATTTTCCTGAATATTATTTTTAAAAAGCAGTTAAATGTGGATTGTCTGAAGTTTAAGTAAATTGGGAAATGTTCTGATCTGAACCTGTGGGACACTTTCAGAATTCTGGACCTGTTATTATAACAAACATGATAATTTTTCACTTGTCTGAAAAGAAAAAAAAATTCACTAACGAACCCTTGCCAAAGATTCTCACTTTTAATTTACAATTTAATGTAGTTGTGGCTCCCCCCCCCCCCCCCACCCCACGTTCTCCGGCTTCCCCAAAATTCACTAACGAACCCTTGCCAAAGATTCTCACTTTTAATTTACAATTTAATGTAGTTGTGGCTCCCTCCCTCCCCCTCACCCCAGTTTCTCAGGCTCCCCTTTTTCAAAATACTAGAAGAAATGCAAATTCTTTGGCTGGTATGATCCCATTACTATACTACCATTGAATCTACTTACACTCTAAATACCTTAGGTGTCAAGACTTAATGAGAATGCTCAGTTCCCGTTTTGTATGATACCTTTGAAACATAAATAAATTCCCTTCCTTTTCCTCTCTCCTTTTCCCTTTCCATTTTGCTCCCTCTTCCCCTTTCCCTCCCTCTTCCTGTTCCCCCAGTATATTGTGAACTAATTATTATTCACATATATATATACACACACATGCACACCTTATGCAGTTCTTCACATATGATCTAATTTATGAGCTGTGAAAGAATTTGGGAAATTCCCACTCTTAAGCTTCTAATTGTTACCACTGGAAGTTAGCATATGAATTTTGTTAGATATTATTAGAAGTACAATTATAATGCAAATAATGATAAAATAATGCTTTAGAAAAAATTTTCAAGCACATTTTAAACTTAATGATACGTATGTGTTAAATATCAAATACGTTTGGAAATAATCTTACAGTGTTACTGACTCTGACCTAAATATGATGACTTCTCAGGACACTTCCAAGTTATAAATACATCCAGATATATACTTCTTGTTATATATATTCTGAATATGTAGATGAGAATGATCTACTCATGGTCCATAATTCACAGTAAGCATCCCACAGAAACATCATAGGTAGTAGATTGAGTATTTCCAATTTGAAGTTTAATTATACAGTGCTAAATTGAGACTGGAAAGCAATAAGATAAAGGAGCAACTAGGCAGAAGCACGTATCTTGTGTTTTCTCAGAAATTACATATTATTGCCTGTAACAATATATGAGGAAGCATTTCCAAGTTGGGTTAGTTGCAGTATTATTCTGGAAGACAATCGATAAATGGTAGGATGATGTGCAGGGCAAAAATGGGACATTGTATGAACATTAATATGATGGGCAGTTTGTAGAAGACAGATAAATCCAAATGACAATATTAATCCTAACTGAAGTTAAGACTGAAGTTGGCTGAATTTTTCACAGTTAATACATTATCTGAAAAACCATAATGATTTGAGTTGTAGAGAATATACCCTATGTTCGTAAGAACTAAGTAGCCTGTGCAAGGTCTCCTGAAAGTATTTGCTATGTATTTTTGCTCTCTGTGATGTCTTCTAGGCTTCCAAAGTGTTGTTCTGCTTCCAGGAAGAGTATTCAGAGGTTTTTAAGGTGTATAAAAATCATAAATGATAATAGGGAATAATAAATAGATGAGTATGAACATTTATGAATATTGTGTTCACATGTGCACGCACAGATTTGTAGAAAAGACAGTCATTCCTAAAAAAGAAAGAAAGAAAAGGGGGAAATATTTGTATCCAATTAATACCATGGTTAGAAGAATGTCTATGAAAAATTAAGTATTTGCAAGCACTGTTTGTTTTGTGATTTTTTTCAATTCCTGACAATTAGCCCTGAGATTAACAACAACATGTCTGATTTTCAAGTTGCTGTAATTGTAGTTGTAACAATAGTGTACTGTAACCTCAGTTTTATGATCTGTAACAATACAGAAAAACATCCTTGCTTTGTAACAGCAGAATGTACAGAAACTGTTTGGCAATCTGGCTCACAGAGTTAGCAAGCTGTAAAGACAAGTTTTATGGCTTAAAATTTCAATCTGCTTTGGCAAGACACACAGTACTAAACACGAAGTCCTCTTCAGTTACAAGTTTTCAAGTTCTCTGAACTTCAAAGAGTGAGTTCAGAAGTTTCCAGGTAAAACATACTCTTAAATGGAATGAGTACTTTCTATTATCTCAGGAAAAAACAACTCATAAACAATCAGATGAGGAAAAGTGGTGGGAGTTTTTGGGGGTTTTTGTGTGTGTGAATGTGTGAATATGTAGTCCCAATGTCTGGGCATAGCAGTATTCTAGTAAGATTGTTTTTGAGATAGAAAAACTAGTAGAAATACTGGATAGCTATAAACGCACCTCTAGTTTCTGGTTGATATTAATTTTCCTTTGTTCCCTGAAAGCAGATATATTAGATTGGATTTATTTTAATCTTTTCAGAAAATGTGATGCTTCTTTCAATGCAAGTGCTCAAACACAAACATTAGCAAATTGGACTAAGTCTTCCACTTGCAGCTGTCCACAGAGAAAGAAGCAGCAGCCGCTGAGATGAACGGGTAACGCTTCAAAGAGGAGACCTCTGGAAGAAAACCACTCAGTATTTTCATTGGTGCATTTCTGTACCTAGAATTATGCTTCCTGAAATTCCTGGTGAATCCCTGAGAAGGATATAAATTTAATGAAGTTTATTATTAATACCTTCATTTTGACTACTGCTATAGACAATTATATTTACTAATATTTATGTATTAGTAGTATTATCTTTCTGTATTTCTGGAGAGGAAAAATGCATAACTCCTTGTTTGGTTTTTCATTAGAAGTGATCTTTAATGGCAGAGGTTTGTTGCGCGTCAGCAGTAATATTTCACTGTGTAAGTGAAATCTTCTCTACACTTTTTAGGTCTAAAAAGCTGTTGTAAATTTAGATTCTTGCAAGCCTGTGAAGTCCTGAGGAGTTAATTGCGGTAAAATACTAAGCTTTAAATATTCATTGTTTTTTCTTCTGCAGGAGGCTTTTAATTAAGGGATTCTTCCATGTACCTTATATTTGCCACTGAATTGTCTAATGATCATGTTGATAGGCTACATGACATTTACTGCATAAGTCACAAGCTGGTTGCATCAGTTTTCTGAGAAGATCACTTTTCTGAGAAGACTGTTTGTGTTGCACATATCATGTGCTGATGCTATTTCCAGCTACCCCAGTTACAGAGGCATGCTGGCCAAATATGTGAAAAATATGTGTCTGGTGTTACAGCATCTCTATTTATACACATCTCTCTTACAGGTGATATGGTTCCATCTCATCATTAGCTAGTTCCCTCTTTCTTGTTTCTTGCCTTTTTCTAAGTTGTAAGACTAATTTTTGCAAATATCTGTGCAAGGGCTTCACTTTACTTGGTGAAGGTAACAGGAATACAAATATAAGGAAAGTTAAAAAAAATGCTGAAATATTTTGCTGCATCTGACCATTTCACATTAAATATGTCAACATGAAATTTGAGCAATTAATTTTGGGACAGAACTTTTCTTTGTAGTTAGTGACCATAAATGTTTCTGAAAACCGCTGAGCATTGAGCGGCTTGTAGAATTGCACTCATTTACTGTTAAATATTACGAAGTTTCATATTGCTCATTTCAAAAGAAATGTTGTAAATCATCTTAAACTCTTCTGCTTTGTAATCAAGTGTTTTAGCCTTTCATGAAAGAAATTCTGCAGCAGAGAATGCAAAAGATAAGTAATATAAAGCATCAATATGTATCTGTGTAAATAATAGTCATCATGGCTACTCCTTGATTAAAAACTGGGGCATTTCTCAACTTTTTATAATTAATAGATATGGAGTGATTTGTGAACTTAAAAATGTTTTCTAAATTACATGGTCTATATGCATGGTATCATAGCAGACAAGAAAAAAACCTGTAAGCCAATCAACAGCTTTAATCAAAGTATGTAATGCCCTTGGTTCATGTCTCTGAAGTATTACTGGGGGAAGAAAAAAAAAACAACAAAAAACCCCCAAACATATCAAGGATCTCTAATTTCTACATAAAAGCTGTACATGTAGAGCAAACATGAGCACCACTGACCACTTATTTATGTTTCTCATGAACATTTCAGGGAAAAGACAGCTCATATTTGCAGCCTGACATACGCGTTCCTGACTAGAACACATCAGGTCAAAATATTAGATGTAACCTTTTGGGAGGAGGAACCATGAAGAAGCAGCCAGTGTGCTGAGGCCCTCTGCCATCACCCTGCCTCCTATAGGGTGCCACACACATGATGACTGTATTTCTTACAAAAGTCCTAAAGAATCTCTGAAGGTCAAGTTAGTCCTTATCAGTAATCAAAAGATAGAAACTTAATAGAATTCAAGGATCCTTCAGCACACAAGTAAGAATGTTTGCATTCAGGGTAATGACACTGAGGAAATGTAGTTAGAAGAGGGGAAGTGCTGAGCAAATGGATGGTTGAACAACTGACTGCTTATTCCCTGCCAGGCTGTGCTTTCAGCTGCTGAGCTTTCTTAACTCACAGTTTAGTGACTCTGACTCAATGTTTGCCATTTCTTTTTGTGGATATTTATTGCAAGAACATTTTTTTCTCTTTGCTTTCTGTCAAGGTTACTGTATTATCTAGTTTTGTAGAATCCATGGAGCCAGTTGTAAATGTTACATGAAATGAAAAAAAAAAAAGAAAAAAATACTGCCAAAACCACAGAGGAATGAACTATGTTACCTTCACTGCTGTATACAAACACATAGGATATGTCAGAAATTCAGGGTACCCTTTGCAGACATGTGATAAAGTCTTGAACACAAAAACAGTGGCGTGACATTTTGATATTTTCAAATTCATCAATAGGTTGTTGTGTTTTTTTTTTCTGGGTGCCTTCTCTAAATGCCTAGCCAAGAGTACTAAAAGTATTTAGCCAAAGGCTGTTGAACTAGAGACGCTCCGTATTTTGACTTGGTGCTGAATGAGAAAAGCAGCATATTTTTAAAGTGTTTTCCAGCCTAATGAACAGGTTTTAAACATGACCAGAATAAATGTTGAGTTGTTTTCATTTGTATGCCAGAGATGACATTCCAATAGCCGTAGAAAGTATTGCTTGAAGCATTTGTGGTTAAAAGATTTCTTTTAAAGTGAAAGATAAAGCTCTACTTCAGCAAAATATTGGGAATTCTTTGCCAAACAGGGACATCAGCTCATGCAAGTGGATTTTATACTTTGTAAAAAGAAGGAAAAGGAAAAGGAAAAGGAAATGAAAGATAAAGCTCTACTTCAGCAAAATATTGGGAATTCTTTGCCAAACAGGGACATCAGCTCATGCAAGTGGAAAAGGAAAAGGAAAAGGAAAAGGAAAAGGAAAAGGAAAAGGAAAAGGAAAAGGAAAAGGAAAAGGAAAAGGAAAAGGAAAAGGAAAAAAAAAGAAAAGAAAAAAAAGAAAAGGAAAAAAAAAGTCTGACTGGTATTATCAAGTAGTTTGTTGTAATGTTAATTCTTGTAGCATCTGGGGCTTTTCCAGCCTTTTAGGAAACAGAAATAAAAAAAATAAATCTGGATTGGAAAGAGCTGCATTGACTCTGCAGAGCAGATGGCTGAAAATGTACTTGTGTTTAAATCACTTGATTTGACAGGAGGCAATCTACAATATTGCATTAGTGCAACATGAGATATTATTATTGCATTTATTTCCAACATCTTTCAGGAATTCACTTTATTTAAATAAATGTCATATTGTTCAGACTGAGTCATTTCGGGTTGCTGTGGATCAATGACAATATGAACACTGTATGACATTGTCAATATATGTTTAAAAAATTCCTTTTATATCAGGAAGGTTAATCTATAGTTCCACACTAAAAATAATGGAGGTAGCAAAATAAAAAGCATAAATATATGTGAAACAAAATACTGATGTGAATATCTTACATCACAGCGTTACCGCAGTGAGAAATCAAACCAGAACGAATAAATTGAATGCTACAATCTGGATTATATATTTTTTAAAGAAACTTTCATTCCTGC
>NW_010398227.1:0-14888 GCF_000710305.1 Buceros rhinoceros silvestris | reverse complement strand
AAAATATAGAATAGTCACAAAGATGACATCATTATGGACCTAAAAGACAGTTATGGCAGCTTGGTACTGCTACAAACCAGTCCCTATTATTGTATCCATCTGACCTCTTATTATACTGCTAAGTTGCAGAACATTTTTTTCATCCCTCACAGAAAATGGTGTCTATTTATGGGATAACTGTCTAAAGTGATTTTTTTTTTTAATTTTGGTTAGAAAAATCTTGATGGAAAAGACAAAAGGCAGCAAGAATTCTATTGTCCTAGATTCTCTTTCTCTTCTAAATTAGTGGAGAACAGCTAATACATTTGGTCTTATAAATGTTATTCTACCTGAGAGCTGAGCAAGAGATAGATTTTATGCCAAATAAATCTTACTTTATTCTGTGTCATGGCCTTAAAAAGGATCTACCTGTATTATTACTTCAAGGTATTATGAAATGGAAATATTGTTACCTGATTTGCATCCTTTATGCTTTTAGAGATACTAGTTATCAAATTGTTGTGTTGTCTCCAGTCAGATCATTTTTTGAAGTGCATATTTTTTTAGGACTAAAAAAAGCAAATAAATGTGTGTATCTATGAGAATGTAACTATATGAGAAAGAATATTAAATTTGCAGTGCATAGATTGAGCCCTCTATTTATTTCCATAAAAATAGCAAGCAGTACATTTCTTTAAAAAGAAACCTGAATGTTCAAGTTACGTTTAAACCATGTTAGCACAATAAACATCTTTTAAGGGGAAAAAATGGTTATTTCTTCAAGCAACTGCTTTTTAAATCTACTTATTCAGTTATGTAGTCTTCTTTATTGCTTTTCATTTACAACAGTATGGCTTAGCAGAAGAAGGAAGAATTATATGTTGATTGAGGAAGTGAGAGGAAAATATGGATTATTGCTACTTTTGTTATTATAAGAAATAATTAATCTAATTTGTAAGCAATATATTTCTTCCAAGAGGTCTTGGTATTCACTGGAGACCAGTGAAAATAGCGTTGTCCCCACATTTCGCACAACACAGACGTGCAAGTGGCTGAGCCATCAAAACAGAGCGTAGGTGTCACATTATTACAGGCTTTCTATAAAACATCATAAACAGCTCCGAAATGTATGATCTAGTCTCTGCTTACATAGCTGAAGTGACTTTTGCCATCTTTCTCTTGACCTATGACAAAGAATGTGAAAAGTAGCTATTTTTTCTTGGCTTTTCTAAAGCATTCATGTCTTGCTGCACAGCCCTTCCTGAAACTGTTCTTCAGTGGCACCAGTTGCTGGTTGCTGCCTTATTCTTCTCACAGTCTGGTCATTTGCATCAAACAGAAAGATATAAAACAAAAATATAGCCAGGAGACTGTTAGCATATTATGATAATGGTCTTAACTTTGGTTTAGGTAGTGTATAGTCTTTTGTGGCGGATGGTTTGTAGGTGCTAAGGGAGAGATCAGAGCAAATATTCTTGTGGGTTCCTGACTTAACATCTGTTATGTAGTTACTTGAGGCTTTGGGACAGTAGACTCCGGCAGTCCTTTAGTGCATTAACAGACATTAATGTATAGCATGATTTTGGCAGTGTTACAGTGCTTAAACAGCTTAATCTCGGTTCTCTAAAAAGAAAAAAAAAACCAAAAGATTATAGATACATGCTGGCTTATGAGCATTGCTTAAGTAATTGTAGAAGCTGTAGATGTGAAATGAAATTTGTGCATGAGTATAAAATGTATGATGTCAAGCAAACAGCTGGAATTTATGTAGATTCATATATGTTAAGATATGAATATACATTATTTAATGAGACTCCAAAACCAAGTATACACACAGATGTCACAAGAATATGTTTAATCTACTAATCAGTTTGGAAGGGTTCCTAAATAACTTGGGGAGTAAGCTTAAACTAGCTCTGTGATTATAGAACAACTAATATTTCCCACATACATACACAGATTTTAAATCAAGATAGATACTGGAATATACTAAAAGAAAACCTAAAATTAAATGGAGCTGTGGTGGTGAATACACATCATTAGCTTAAGGAAAACATCTCAAAGAGAATATTTTGTTTAAAGGAATTTTAAATCCATAATACATTCCAGAATAGAGCTCTTTCCTCTGGTCTCTTACTCCACTGCCTAACTAAAGTAATACATGCATATTTGACCTCGGCTGACAGGTCTTGTAGGTGAGGCCAACCCTGCATGCTTCAAAATGAAAAGCTGTAACTTACAGTCCTGGCCTAACTGCCACATTTAAGATCAGCAGAGATGCATTTTTCTTGATGCCGATTGTCTGCAAAATTATTTCCCTCAAGGAGAGGGAACCTTGGCATTTCTGGACAACCCCCAGAAAACGCGACCAACCAAACACTGAAAACAAACCTCTTCCCCAAGCCCCTAAACAAACAAGAAACTGGCTTATTTTCCTGTCCTACAGGAGAAGGAAGGAAAGATTGATGGAACAGTATTAAAGAATATTAATGTTATAGTCAAAACTCTTTTGGGGTGAATATTACAGCAGAGCTCATCTTTGCCCTTGATTATGGTTGGAAAACTTCTGTCAGTGGTATGCAATGCTATCTTTTTGATCTGTAATTTTATTTAAAATTATAAAAATAAAGCAATAGGGCGCAACATTATTGTGTGTTAATGGCAAATGTGTTAATTTCAAACTGACCTCTGGATTCACAAGCTTTTAAAAAAGACAGGAATGCACAAGGCAACACTATTGTAGAAGCCTATTTCCATAAGGAAGAAGCTGAAAATTGATCATTCAAACTATGCCTAAGACTTTTGTTGTTTATATGAAAGTAGTGATTAACATTTACAGTACATCCGTAATAATGCTTTAATACACTTAAGGTAATCTTAACAGTGGAGTCTAAAATAGCACCGTACCTATGAAAATACACTTTTAAATTTGGTTGGATTTGGCTTTTTCACACCATGATGTTTCTGGTATTTATCCCTTTAGATATTTATAAAAAGAGAGACTTAAAACTGTTACCAGTACAGTGAATGATTTGCAGTGACATCAGATGCAGGCCTTGGCATTCCACTTTATGTCAGGTGCCTGCTTTATCTTGAGTTTGAAATTTATTGCTTTTTATTATGTGTGGAGGTTTTTTTATTTTTTAATAGGATAAGTTATTGCAAATGCAAGACTATTCATAATGGTTTGGGCCAAATATAGTGCAGTTGGATGGTATGCAGATTTACCTAAAGAGCTTTGACAACCTCTTAATCCTGATGTGTAGCATGCCATCTATTCTAGTCACAATCATTTAAAAAACATATAATGCATGTCATGCTAAACTGCACACTAGCTGTTTGTTTAGTACGGACATAATTACACCATAAACTGAATTGCAGTTGAAACTGAAAAACGGTCCTGTAGCAATATTTTCAAAGTTTATAGATCTTTATACTAGAACACATCTTGGATTTTCCCAGACAACCTATAGCTGTCTTACTGCCCATTATCACTCCTTTCTGGTTGAGGTAGGGGAAAACAAGCCTCAGGGGGCAGAGATTTACATTTTGATTTGACAATATTTTTGAGTTAATGTGTAGTTTTAAGTAGGGGTCCAGGACACACTACACTCTTAAGGTCAGTAATTAGTTTCCTTGCCTGGAGATTCCTCCTGCTCTGTGAAGGGGAGTTTTGATATCTGTCTCATATTTGAAATTCTTCAGTCGTTGCAATTTCAAAACTTCCATTGACCCATCTCAGTATTGATTGCTTGTGAACTGTAACAATCCCTCTTACTTGTCTGATGTCTTTAATCTTTTTATCCATCTCCATGAATTTATATTGTCATGGAGGCAATATATCCACATCCAGGTTCCTGTGTCTGCAAACTCAAGACTGTGTTTGTAAGACAAATTGGTATAGAAACAGTTAAACATTTTCCGGGATGGAAGAGGAAAGCATTCCAACATATCCTAAACACAAAGATGTATGATGGAGTTACCTGTTACTTTTTAATGTATTTTCTTTCTACCAACAGGTCCCATAAGCAGCATTTTGGTGAATAAGTTTGGTAGCCGGCCTGTGATGATAGCAGGAGGTATCCTGTGTGCATTTGGAATGATTGCTTCCTCTTTCTGCAATAGTGTCCTGGAACTTTATCTATGTATTGGTGTTGTTGGAGGTAAGAGTCCTGTTTAAAAGGTATTTTCATACCATATCGTATCATATCATATCATATCATATCATATCATATCATATCATATCACATCACATCATATCGTATTTTTAATACTGTTCTACCAATGAGGCTTCCTGATCAAGAACCCACTGTGCAAGGTGTTGTACAAATGCAAACCAAGAACACAGCAAGATCAGTTCATTTCAGCTACCTGAACTATCTAATCCTTTAAATTATCTGGTATGATGTTAAATTATTTCTTAGGGTATTTCAGGAACAACTGATGATTTTATTCAATAAATGCTGTATGTATGTACTGTTCCTCACTGTGCTGTAATTATGGTATAAAAATTGATTGGCTTGTGACAGCACTTATTACAGTCATTTGTGTAGAATTTCACATTCATTCTTTTAGCTTTCAATCATGTTGCACTTCAAACAGGGTGGTGGAGGCTAGCAGAATTCTAGTAAAAATGTGAAAGCTAGTACCAGCTTTCTGGAGGTTTGTGTGTACGTATACTCTCACAGAAAAGTATAGGAACTTTCAGTTCAATAGCCTTCTCTTTAAAATCCCCCAGACTCAATCCCCAAATAAAATTATTCATACATCATCAAAGGCCTGGATATAGCCTAAGACAATGAACTAAAGTGACCAAAAAGTCAGTAAATTAAATAACCTCCTTTCCAAACGTTGTGGGGTATTTTTTAAAGTACCTCCTCAGAATAAGGAAGGCAGGTCAGATGAAATAATTTTTGCATCCTAAACTTGGGGCCCACTGAAAGAATGAAGTCAGAGTCCAAGAATGGACCTCTCAGGGAAGGAAACTTCTGTCTTGTGCCATCCAGCAGATACATAGCTGCTTAGACCTTATTACTAGATGTCTTAATACAGAGAGAAGGCCCAGAGGTTCGTTGTAGTCACTTGGCTGATGTGAATGGGTGGTCTGCTCCCATGCATGTCCTCTCCAACTCTTCCACCTTTAGTAGTGATTTCCATACCTGGGGAGGTGGAGCTGAGTGTGCTCCAAAATAATTAGCTATTTTAAGCTCCACTTTTGTACACAAGTTTGATCTTAAATAGGGCTGGAAATAAGAAATGAGATTTATGCATTTAAATCCACTTTGCATTCATTGTAGCTGAGGTGACATTTAATAACTTTGGTGAAATGAGCCAAGAGAGAATTGTATTATAGCTTAGTAAAAATAAAAATAGTGAGCGAAGGTGCTGAAACCATCATTCCTTTGTGATTCCCCTGTCACTATCATTGCTGAAACACAAGGAGTTTTGGCTTTTATTGCAGTGCTACAGGGAGAAATGGCAGAATGCCACCATGACACAGTTGGCATTAGCACGCATAGACAGCCATGAAGCTGTATTTCATTCTCTCATGGTAGTTGGTTTCTGTCTTTGCTGGGAATCACTGAATTAGATACTGGTCATTTTAAAAATAACTTGAAAAGGGTGTGATACATTTTTCAGTGTATGACCTGCAATAATACTGTCTTTTTTGTGTTGTTTAGGTCTGGGTTTAGCATTCAACTTGCAGCCTGCCTTGACCATGATTGGCAAGTATTTCTACAGGAAGCGTCCCCTTGCTAATGGATTGGCCATGGCTGGAAGTCCAGTGTTCCTGAGCACACTGGCACCTCTCAATCAATTTCTTTTTAATGCATTCGGTTGGAAAGGAAGCTTTCTCATTCTGGGAGGACTTCTTTTGAACTGCTGTGTGGCTGGGTCTCTTATGAGACCTGTTGGACCGAAAACAGTCCCTCCTGTGAAAAAAGATGTTGAAAAAGGCACAGGAGATTCTGCCTTGCACAAAAACAACAAGAAGTCTTTTTGGCAAACCATTAATAAATATCTAGATCTGTCCCTCTTCAAACACAGAGGGTTTCTGATCTATTTGTCAGGAAATGTCATAATGTTTATCGGTTTCTTCGCTCCAATAGTATTCTTGGCTCCTTATGCCAAGCACAAAGGAATTGATGAATATTCTGCTGCTTTTTTGCTATCTATCTTAGCCTTTGTAGACATGTTTGCTAGGCCTTCAATGGGACTTGTAGCAAACTCCAAGTTTATCCGGCCAAAGATTCAGTACTTTTTTAGTTTTGCTGTCTTGTACAATGGCGTCTGTCATATCTTGTGCCCCCTGGCAACAAATTACACTGGCCTGGTGATATATGCTGTATTTTTCGGGTTTGCGTTTGGAATGGTTAGCAGTGTTCTTTTTGAAACATTGATGGACCTCGTTGGGGCTGCCAGGTTTTCCAGTGCAGTTGGACTTGTCACTATCGTGGAATGTTGCCCTGTGCTCATAGGCCCTCCTCTAGGAGGTAAGAATTGCTTTTATTCCATTTTTTCAGACATTACAGCATAATCTTGCAATTTAGCAATGAATTAATATAAATATTGTTCTTAATATTATTTGAAGTTTTTGCTGTGCCTACAAATGTAGTGTAGGAGCAGTGCGCTGCATCACTTTGGGCTTTACAGCTACAGATCCACGTGAGACTCTAAAGGCGTATGTTGCATGCATGTGCAATAGATAGACAGATTAAGAGCACGTCTCTTCTGGCCCGCAAACCCAGGTGACACAGTTCTTACTCTCTTGAACTGGTTAAATCCACTAGTCAGTTTTTGTGGGGAACTCACAGAGTGGTTTAGAATTTCTCTACCCTAGTAACAGCTAGAGGAGCCCTTGCTTAAATTTAAAACAGCAACTTTAGTTTGCCTGAAGGACAGGCAAACTGAAGGAGAGGCTTGGCATTTCTAGGGAGAAGAAACCGACTGGGAGTTGCCAGGAAGGACAGCAGCCTCTGCAGGGTGCTCTCATGGTGGGATTCTAGTGTGATGTCGTGGATGGCAAGATGATAATGTTGCCAACTTCTCTCTTTTGAGTGTAGGGGTTGCTTAAAGGGAGACTTGGTGTATAGCTTGGACTGCGTTCATAACTTTTGAGCTTCTAGCACCAAAAATGATGAAGAGTCTTATCTAAAGTATTTTCTGTTTGCTGGCTTTTACGTCAGTGTTTAGTAATGCTGTAAGTTTTATAATCTCAAGGTTTCTAGTGATATAAGAGACTAAAGAAATAGATGCTTGAATTATATTGAAAAGTACTGGTTAAATGTGTATGTGTGTGTTTATGTTGCAGTGAAAGACCAAAAATATGAAAATATAAAGATATTGAGATAACTAGCCTTGTGAAAATACACTATACTCACATAAATGGTGCGACAGAAGTCAGCAAGATTATGTGTGCCTAAAACTATTTATAAATATAGAAGTATTTTAAAGATTCCTGCCAGTATTTCAATGAAAATAGCATTGTTGAGTGATATTTTAAATATGTCAAAACAATTCCTCTCACTTCAATAGAATAATATTTGTACAAGTAGATGTTTAATAGTCCTCAAGACATTCCATATTTCCCTCATCTTTTAACATGTAAGCTCACTTTGGTAATGGTAGAACAAAATACATTCTTCTCACACAGACACTTCCTATGCCACCTAGTGGGGGGACTGAGCCTGTGACTGGTGGAATCCAGCCTTTTCAGTCAGGTTCTGAAATCAATATTAACTCTAAAGGTATTAAATCTAATATTTATGGATCAATAGCATATGCATCTATTTATTTTTCAGTATATTAGCTTTGCAGGAGTTTTGAAAAGCACCTGTTTTTGCTATAACTGTATGAATAATTGATTTATCTTGTTAAATAGAGACAACAAAGGCGATGAACACAGGGAAAAGCTAATTCCCATTTTGGCTAGTTCATATCCTTTAAAATATTATGCTGAAGTAATGTTAATACAGAATTTCATTTTTAATCAGTTTTTTGAGACTTTTGACTGATAAAAATCAGTAAATTGTACCATTTGCACTAACTGGTGAATTATACACTTGCATGCTATTTGAATTTTTCCTAATACTAGGCTTGTGAAATAAAGAAAAGACTAAAATAAATTTATGGCTTGTAAATGAGTATCAAGAGAAAAGGCTGGCATTATGGCTTCAACCCAGTAAAAGCATCTAAATACATACTAAATTGAAGTGCACAGGTTGTCCCATGAATTTCAATGATAGCATAGCAGAGTTTAGAGCTAAATACTTAGATACATACAAATGTTGATTTGGGAGTTAGGAAAATTTAGAAAGAATGGCTCATAAAGCTGAAGAACAGTTACATTTTATTTTCCTCACCATGAACAAATTAATTTCAGAGTCGTGGATATAATTTTTAGAGACAGGTTTCATAGTTTAAAACTCAGCAGCTGAGCACAGTAGCTAAAGGGACAAGCCTTTCTATCTCTTTCACCAGTCACAGGGAAATAAAATGAAAAGCAGGCAGTTGATGCACAGTGACAGCAGCGTAAAAAGGCACATGCCTCTTCACCCTGTTGTCTGTATGTGGCCTCCATCAGTGTCAGACAGTCACTCCAAAAACAAAAGGAAACAAAATTAGGAGGTAAGAAAATAATAAGGCCATGAAAGAATGATAAAACTGTCTGTCATTTTTCGTTAAGCTTTACTTACTTTGTTCTTCAACATTTTATGATTGTCAGTGATTCCAATGAAAATTGCTAGCTTGACTAATATTGGGTTTGTTAGAGTTCCGTTATATGTGTTAGACAATTTGAACATGTTGAAAATGCTTTTCTGCTCCAACTCGAAAACCAAGCAATGTATAGGTATTTCTCCTAAGGAAAGATCTGAATCATATTGGGTATCCTATTCTAAAGACTCTTCTTTCTCTCTTTTTGTCTTTGAATTTCAGGTTGGTTAGTGGATGTTACTGGTGAATATCAGTACATGTATTTTGTCTGCGGAGTGATTGTGATTGTGGCCAGTATTTGGTTGTTCATTGGCAATACCATTAACTACAGGCTTTTAGCAAAAGAAAAGAAGTTAGAAGATGAGAAGCAGAAAGCACAGAAGAACGCTGACTCAAAGGAAGTGGAACCATTAACAAACAATGAGAATGAAGATGCTGCCAGCAGAGCTGATAGAGCTTTTGAAGATCCTTCAGAAAGAGAAACCAATATTTAAACTGCAATATAGCTCAGAAGACAACATTTATGACTTCCATTAGAAAAATGCGTTCAAGACACAGGAGAGGTTTTGTGGTAATAATGTTCAGTCACAATATTGGATGGGAACAGATTTTTGCCCCGTGGCAAGACTCTAATTTAGATTAGTATCTATGGTTTATTTATTTCAGTGATACAAAATTGATATTACAGAGGTAGTGACTCCATGCAAACGAGTCCATCAAACTATGACTCTGGACAATCAAGAGTCAGGTAAACCAGACTATAAAGCCTTGCAATGACAAATAAGTTTTGCTTCAAAAGTGTATGTAATGCAAATGTATCTCCTGCTCTTATTGGGGATGATACTTTGTGTTCATCTTTAGAGTGTTGTTACAGTCTGTTGAAATATTCCACCCAAAACTGTACTTACCACTAATATTAAAAATATAAAGTCAAACATCTGTTTCAAAAGAAACAGAGTACCTGAATAAAGCACACTGAAGCGTTTTTCTTTTTTGTATGCCCACTAGATCAAAAAGATACATTAAATCTGTATGAACAATTATAATATAAATGTAGAACTTAAGACTAGAAGACGAACAATGGGTGGGTACCATCTCTAAAATACAATAAATAGCTGAATTATCATATACTCCGGAAGTTGTTTCCTCCTGTGATATCTGACTACATTGCACTTCATTGTATACATTTGAACACAAAGTATGTTCAGACCTCACAAATTCCAACTCGGCTAAAATCTGCCTATACATAAAAAGATTTAAAACCAGGATTTTCATTGCTAACAAGAGTGGCAATTTTTTTGTTTCATTATGTATTCCTGTATGGCTGAAGGTTCTGAATTGGTCTGTGAAGTCTTATTCCTAAAGGGACTAGATTCAGAACCTGCTCATGTTGAAAGGATTCTTACCCTTGGCTTTTGTGGCCTGGACCAGTTTCATGGCAATGACTTCTAAGTAGATGCTTGGATTTATTGGCAAATCATTAGTTGTTTGATGGCCTACTGAGGGGAGATTTAAGGTCTAACTTCAGGTCTTTGCAAACAGGTAACTACATACCAGTTCTCACCTCCGTTTCCCATGTACGTAGTGAAAAGCTACTTTTTTGTAAGGCCAGTCGAGCAAAAATGCTGCAAGGCACATTGACAATGCCAGTCTGGAGATTTTGTATTGACATCCCATTTTTGTGCAGGATATTTGGTCTCGTGTCTGCAATTTCACACAGACATTCATATCACTCTTACTTTAGGCAAAAGAAAACATAAGTCTACAATGTAACTTCATAAAAATCATTTAGCATTGCTCTTGAAAGCTAAATTTGCAAGCTCCAGAAGGTATTAAGTGAAAATATTTCTGTTCTATTTGTAGGTGAGGAAAGGTGCTATTCATTTTGGAAAGATGCATATAAATGCCTCAGAAATTGTGAAAATCAGGGGTCTGATTCGTGAAACATTTATGCACTGTTCCTGTGGGATACACATGCATTCAGTCCCAGGAAAATAATATGATTCATTTTAGCCCCCTTTTACATCTCAAAAAGTTGCAAATGTATTAGACAGACAGCCACGTTAAACACACTTTGAAGTGCCAATAACAACAACAACAACAAAATTAATAGTAAATTCTAGCAAATATAAGAGTGCTTTTAAGAAAGCCATTTATTAATAGTAGTGTTCAATATTGTTATTTTCGTTCTTCTAAAAGTTTTGGTAGTGCTTGCATCTGTTTTGCTGGTTTATCATGTTATATACTATGAAGTTCCACAGCAATGCTGAACTTATTCATTATCTCATCTCTGCACTGTTTGGGGGAGAGAATTATCACAAATTTACTCACAGCATGGTACCGAAATTAATACCTACTTTTTACCTAATTATATGCAGGAAAACCAAACATCTACAAGTCCTGTAATTTTATAGGTGCATCAGCCACCAAATATGTGCATTTCAGAGTTTTGGGAGAAAATACGGATTACATGCTCAGACTCGAGCAGTGAACAGTGTAAAGGAAAATTATTTAGTCCCAGTCAAATTGCAGTTCCTCTCCCAGCCCCTAACTTCAGAGAAGAAATAAATGCATTGCACCTCCTCGTGAACCCCAGCCCTGCCAGCACCCAGTGAGGTAAAAGCATTGCTCTGTTTTTTGGCTGCACAAACATACAGGGTGAATTCCAACATCTGTGAAGGACCTACATGCCCAGAAAGCAATGAGTTTCATAGACACTAAGCTTTCATACAGTGAGGAATATCAGTTATAAATACCAGATTGTGAAAGATGAACTGAAATCTTAGCTAAAGAGTAGTCATCAGGAACATCATTCTGCTCTTGACAGCAAGAGGTAGAAAGGCAAAGATGATTTGAAAAGAGATGAATATAGAGGCTGAACCAAAGTGACTGAGGAAAAATTCTAGGTGCTTATTATCCCTTTGCAAAAAATAGCATGGCTAAGAATAAAGGGTAGAAGACAAGTGTCAACTTTTGACTTAAGTCTGCTAACGGTTGCTGTTGAGTAAATAAAGGGCTCACAAAAAAAGATGATTAAAAAAGGCTCTCAGGAAACACGCAGACAACTGACCTGTTCCATGCAGAATCACAGAAGATGATGCAATGTGGCATAGGAAATAAGGGAAAAACAAGGTTCCTCAAGGCTTAGAGACACCTGACCACCAATAACAGAAATTATGTTACTAATTCAGAGGAAATAAAAATTTATAGAAACATAACCCTTGGCTGAGATTCTACTCTTTCATCTCTGGTCAATGATGTCAAAAAATAATAGGAATAAAAGAGTTGCCTTACCATTCCTCACCAATGTGCAATTTTTAATCCCATGAGGTGAAATGATGTAGCAGGCAACTGGAACAATATAAAGTAGGAACTGAATCAAGTGAAACATATCCATACCCCTTTTTCGTTACTTTTCCTCTTAATACTAGCAACAACATTAAAAAACCATCAGAATACTCTTGATATTACTGAATTTTAAAGAAGTTATAATCCAGAGGTGAATTAAGACAATTAGAGCCATATCTCTGCAAAAAATTCCAGGAATTAAGAAACTATGTCTTCCAAATAACAGGACCCAAAGGGGCAATTGCTTTGTATAGGTAGCTCTTATTTCTAAAAGTAATGCTAATAAATAGTGTTGAGTCAACTCTATACTGAGCAGCAGAGTAGCTAAATGAGTGTAACTTGCCCTTAAACCCCTGAATGTCACTCTTTCTTGCACTGAGCTGTAATTTGTAGAACTGCAAATCAATTCATGATTACATTTCTGCTTTCAGGATAAGGCCTGGCTATATACTTGTGTATGCTTCATCCTTTTTATTTCTCTGCAACAATATCACTGAGCTTAATTATCACCTTGCTCTTATTTGATCAATCAAGAAAAATAATGCCAAAATTTTAAAAGTAGTAGGAAAGGGGATAACTTCAATAATATTTTTCCTATTTAACATCAAGGTTAAATTTCAAGTAGTTTCAGAATACACATTCGGATACTTTTATCTCTTTAGGCTTTTTTGACATTGTACTCTTTAGTAGCTGGAATGTTCTTTTGTATTGCCCTTTCTAACTCTGAAGACATCTCACCAGTAATACACAGTGCTGTTTCAAGAACCTATCAGAAGTTCACCCCTCCCCTTCCTTCACTTCTTCCCATTGAACTGTGGTTGCAGATGTTGCTAGTTCCATTAAGTTCACAAAAGCATCTTTTTATGTGAAGTCCTGTAGGATAAGTGATCAGACTGCAATCCTTTTATTTCAGGAATGATGCTGTCTTTAGGAGAGGGAGTTCGACTTTACTTACTGTAAAAGTGAATGGCAGCAATCTCACATCATGATTCAAAATAGACATGAATTTAAATGATCTTTTTGCATATCAGCATTCAGTGTGCTTAGAAAAAATTTGGCAGAATGTACATAATTGTTCCTTCCAGAGAACTCTTATTCCTCTTGAGGGTTCGCTACTCCCACCTCTCACCCCATTCTCTGTTTTGATCTAACACAAAGGGTTTGGACCCGGGATGTAGTGACTTTTCTTAAAAGCTTTCTTGTCATTCTCCTTCCTCAAATGCCTAAGCAACATTTTTCACTTGCTGCTTTCAGGTCTGGATGGTTGTGAGTAGTAGTGAGGAAGTATTATTCAGATACATAATAAGCTACAGATACCACATACCGCCAGTTTTGGGGCTGCCGTCAGGGTTTCACTCAACAAAGCCAGTGACCGCTTTTATAGATGAGCATGCTGTAACTGGTACTGACGGTTTTGCCTGTAACAAAATGGAATCAAGGAAACTTTTGCTAGTTTCTCTATAGATGACTATTTTTCCACTCACAGAGAGGAATATAAAGGGATTTTTAAAAAATTTATTTTCAGAAACAACATCAATTTTAACAAGGCTTCCTGGATTTCTTTGGGGTGGGTGCTTTTCTGATATTTTCATATATATATTATAAGTGTTTGCATGTATTATCACCTTTTTGATCACAATTTGCATAAGCATTGCTATGTAATTTTTACATAATTTGCATGTTGTTTTGCAGTTTGAATTTTTCTCATCATCTACCTCTCAATTGAAGTTTGGAGATTTGTTCAACCCTGGAACAATTTAACAAAAAGCTTAATAACAACATCTGTACAGACTATTAGAAAGTCTCCCAAATATTTTAAGATACTCACGGTTCTATGTTTAGGGCAGTGCATATTTATGACCGAATTCTTTGTATCAGTTGGCACAGACTCAACGCATACTGATGTACTTTATACATCACTGAACTGGTATAAAAACTCAACTCATCATTTAGATATCCAAAGTCTACCACCCTTTCTAGGACATACTGGCCCTTCTTTTTATTTTCTTTTTGTTTCTTCTTCTCATTTCTGAGTTAGTGGAATTAAATGGAAATATCACATAGCTAATGCATCCAAAGAGTTTTTAAAAGCATTATAGAACACTTCGCATTTTGCATTCCTGAAAAAAAAAAAGTTTCTTTGGTTGAGAAATAATAGAGAATTTTAGCTTGCTTTCCCTTTTGAGGGACAGTTGAGGGAGATAGTCACAAAATGTTGGATTGGGGCCAGGGAATATTGATTGTTCCACTTAAGTTCTTTACAAAACTAGGGATGATTGTTTCTTAAAAAATAATTCTTCTTGTTAGTCTGCAAACCATTCTTGCCTTCTGTGATCTAGTACAAAGTCCACTGAAGCCAACATAAACCTATCAAAGAACTTTATGGGAGGTGATATGGTTTCAGTGGAGACTTCAGCCTTATTTTCTCCATATCGAATCTCAGGAGTATCAGATATAATACAGCAAATGCAGGATTTGTTGCAACTGGCAAATTTTTAGCTATGCCTGCAGAGTATTTCTAATGAATCAGTCCCTAAATTAATGCACAATGTATTACTTTAATAGTCTTTGTAAATTAAAGGAAAAAACCAAACCACCAAAACCTCTGAATGTAGATTATAAAATATGGAGGATATATTTAATTAAATATCCAAACAAATCTGTTTAACCCCAAAGAAAATTATCTATTTCCCTTGAAGCCTTCCTTCAGCAGTTTGTAGTCTTCTTTTTTCTTATTTCCAGAGAAAAAGGTTTATATCTTTTGGGAATGTATATAAGATATATATATATAAGGGAATATATATGCATATGTGTGTAAATATGTATTCCCCTATATATAAAACTCT
>NW_010398226.1:30716-39761 GCF_000710305.1 Buceros rhinoceros silvestris | reverse complement strand
TTTTAAATAATTTAATAAATAATTTAATCAATTTAATAAAAAGAGAATACAGCAATAGGATTCTTCAACTGAAAATCACACTCAGGACCTGTGTCTTTTTGTAACTGCTCACATTCAGATCTTTGTGAGAATTTCCAAGACTGTTGAGCACATTTTGATTTTAATGGGGTTCAACATTCTCCATTTCTATCATTACTATTTTGCATGATTTATCTCTGTTCTGGCTACTTTGGCCGATCTCACTTTTATCCTGCCTTAGCGAGTCATTCATCCACTTCAAGGTAGCGTTGATATCATCGTGAGTAACTAGCAAGAAGTGACCAAAATCAATTTGCTGTCCTCAATCGCACTCGTAATACAAGTAAATATAACGACATGTCTGAAGAGTAATTTTAGATGTCAATCATAAAGTCAAGTTTTTTCCTGAAAGCACAGCCAAACCTTTAACTTTCTGTATTTAGTAGTTTGAAGGACAGATCTGATAAAACGTTACTGAAGGGAACAGAAGTTGAACGCCAACTTCGGAACCTGTTTAATTGCTTAAATACAGAATTCTAACAGAATAAAAACATATATTCTAGAAACGGAAAGTTATAATTACTGGAAGGTTGCAATTACACAAAGGTTATAATTACTGGAGACACCTGTAAAACCATATCGATTTGAAGAATCACATCTGTAGGCCCACAAACCCGTATCTGGGACCAACACTTTCCAACCAGGATGTTAGAAATTAACCAGACTTCTGTTTACAGGAAATTAACTATACTTTTAGCTTCTTGATATGGAAAACGTACAGAATACTCAACACTAAAGAGTAAAAGGAAAAAAATCTAAATAGCTCACGATTTATTGGAAAACAAGTCCAAAATATTAAATCAGCTTTATTTGCAATTGGCTCAGCCTCTGTGTTCATGAACAAAATATTATAATTAAAGCAGTACGCAGCTAAAAAATAGTTGTGGCCACAATATGAAATCCAACTAAGGGCAGGAATGAAATGGAAGGAAAATGGGAAGGGATTGTGAAAAAAAAAAATCCATTTTTTTTTTTAAACAGGAAGGTCTGACAAAGCAGCACAAGAAATATTTAAAAAACAAACAAACCTGAATATCTCCTAAGCAGTAAAAAGAAGCAAAAGTAACGACAACAACAAAAATCCTCCAAACCCGAAAGAGTACTCCAGCGACTACATAGTAATATTAAAATATCAGCTTAACAGAAAATCAATAAACTGCTAACAATCCACTTCAAAGAGTCAATTCAATACTGCTAAATTATTTTGAACCCGTTCATTGAACTAGATTATTGTGGCGAGTAGAATGAAGAAAGCAGCTGCTATCTGGAAAAAATGTCTTTACATTACCATTAGCCCTTCATGTTCTACTATACATTTTCTACTTTTGTTAACCTACCTGAAACTAGAGAGCAGTGAAGCAGAGACAGTGGGAAAAGGGTAATCTGGTTAAACTGCTTTTGAGGGGTGGAGTTGATGGCAGGACCTTGCTGAAACACCCTAAGGCATCTCAGATCACCGGAACGGTGGGATGATTATTACTTGTATCACCCTAATGCTACGGAATTCAGAGATCTCGTCAAGCTGGACAGCATATGAATGAAGAAAAAGAACCGCCCTGGAAATACTATTTCCTAGATCAATTGTACAGTTTCGTGGTTGGATTCTGGCATTCTCGTGTCAGGAAGAATGTGTCTATGTGGTTACGAGCAACTCTGCTGAAGTGCTGCTGGTGAGGCCAGCACGGTTTAAGTGCAGATTTGAAGGGAGTAGCCTGGTGGGTGTTCTTCTGGGATGACAATCCCCATCTAACTAACACAGGAAAAGTGCCTTCAGAATCCAAGAAACACAGACGACTCTGTTTCAAAGCTCATAGCATGTGAGAACTCCGATCAATATTTTTGACAACAGTTATTTGATTGTCCCGAAACAGGCATCGGGGTAGGACAGCTAATGGTAGCGTAGCTTTGTATAGGTAACATGCTAGGGCTTCCAAAAAGCCTTCTAAAGGGCACACTGGCCTCTGTGTGTTGATTTCAGGAGCTTTTTTTTGTTTACTGTAATGGGGAAGAAGAGGTAAAATGACAGAAAGCCAAACCAAGAGCAATATACCGGGAAAATTGGAAGTTTCGACGTTCAATGGCTGAAAAAACTGAATGACTTGTTTGTCTTGCTGATGCAAACCGAAAGCCAGAGGTCTGATAAAAATGTGGGATTTTAGCAATGGTTCCTGCAACTGACTTGCATCATCTCCCATTTCACGCTTGCGTATTTCAGTACACCCTGTGCATAGATGAAGTTAAACTGTTCCCACATAACCGACTAATCACCTTGTACTTGACTGCCAGCATATTCAAAACCTTGAGCAAAACAGGATCAGGAAAGAAAAACTAAACATGAGAGTAAAAAGGAAAAGAATCAGTAGTACAAGACAGATATAGACATCAGAAAGTAGAAATGCAGCCAAAAAGAATAGGAAAAAAATTGTTAATTTTAACTGAAAAAAGTGTAAGAAAACAATTTAAGAATCCTTGTTGAACTAGAAGGGGAACAAAAAAGTATCAAATCTAGAAAGAGTATTTTCAGAGAAAACTATTGAAGAAAGCACAGAAGGTAAAGGAAATGTTTTTAAAAATTATTTATTATTGCTGATCTAAATGAGAGATTTTTCTCTTTTCCCTAATAAATTTCCCTAATAAACAAAAATAGTAATGACATAGACAAATAACTTCCTAGATAGAAATGGTAACGTGCTCAAGGAAAGCGAACAATTGGAATAAGATGGCACGTATGTAACTATTTACGTACATCCTTAAAAGAAAATGACAGTAGTTCCAATTTTATCTCCCAAATTACAAAATAAAACCAAAACCCCAAAGAAAACCACCAAACTGCCTTCTGTATGCTATTCTCAGATACACAGGTGGATTCCCTGAGCAAAACCCCCCCAAAGTGTCTATTTTCACAGTAAAGATACAGTCAAGGTATCACACACTTTAGAACCCACATAGCTTTGGTTTGTCCAGTTTCTGATACAGTTACTGCATCTGAAAACAGGAGTGAGCTGCGGTTAATTTATACAAATGAAAACAAAAGGAGAAAGGCAACACCACACAAAACTATTAAAATCAGCCTAATCATGCTGATTTTACTTCTGTTCTGCGGTATAAGCTTGCCTCTCTTATTTTGCTCCGATAAGGAAATTTTGTGCAAACAAAGCACGTGGAACTTCTGGATAAGAGTCCAGAAAAACATCTAGTTTTCATTTAAGATGCAAAGAGATTTCAAAGCTTTTACACAGTATGTGAAGGATATTTTTTTTTTTTACATTAATATATATGCAAGTGAGCTGATATACCAAACATTATCTTATAATGTTGGGAACTGAAAGTACAAGCAGAACATGCTCTCCGTTTATTTTATCATGCACTCTGGGAGGTACCAAACCCCCAGAAGGAGGACTCCGTGAAATGAGATACATGTAGAGCTAAACATGCATCAAAATCGTGAGGACCGATCAACTGCCTCGAGGCTATTCCAAAGAAAAGGTCTACCTGAGCTGAAACTAAGAACCCTCAAGGACTAAAGTCTATCGTGATACAAGAGTAAAGGAGTGAGGTTGGATATATCTGAAAACGTATAGTAGAAAGAAAAAAACCCAACGTCTGTAGAGTAACACTCCAGGATTACACAAAAGAAATTCTAGTGCATTCAGAAAAGTTTGGCACTGAAAGGAAAATTATAATCGTCCTAAGAAAAGCAGAACATTTCTCTACCTCTTCCACTGAAGTTAGTTCTACATTTTTTTCAATCTGATACAGATCATTTAGGACAGTGATGCTTCAGGCTGAATACTAATCAAAGAGATTTCATGGTAAGGGTCGGCATCTTCAGAAGGTCATCAGGAAACTGGAATGTGCTGAGTAAACAGAGTAAACCTGTAGTTCAGAAGTGTTTTCAGTTTTTAATCTAATACAGATATAACATTAGGAAAAAACTTCAGCAATTAACGATCCTTCTGTATCGCTTTCATTTTAAAGATGCTAACAAACGCAAACAAACAGATTTACAACGAATACGTTTGGGATTTTTGGTTTACTTACATATCTTTGTGATCCATCGTATTCACACCTCTCAATTTTTCCCAAGCTGCCATCTGAAAAGTAAAGTTTCTCCGCCCTGTGATCAATGGTGAGTCCGTTTGGTGTCAGAATATCTGTACTGATGATAACCTGCGCATTTTTGCCTGAGAGGGTGGATCTCATGATGCTTGGGAGCTGCTCATTCCAGTTAGTCCAAAACATTAAGCTGTATTAAAATCAAAATAACAAACAAAATCATGATACATTTTATAATTTAATTCTCTACGAAATGAGCAACAGAAAACCTTCATTTGAATGAAGGTGCCACTAAGAACGGCATCCACAATTAATTGTGATAATCAATCGTGAATAAGAAAAAGTAACTGCCAGCATCCCATAAATTACCACACTCTCCTAGTTCATTAAGTTGTGTAACACAGATTTTTTCCCCTTCACAGGTCTGTTCAATCCTGATCACGTCTCTATACTAATATACCATTACACAGATACAAGCTGTGTAACGATACAAACCTAATTCTGCTAATGTGTATATCAGTAATCCCTAACAAATATATTAGTACATGAGTCATTTCTAACATCTAATTTGGTAACGGGGGATCAAGTGATAGGCTCTACAGGAGGAGGCTCAGGTGGCCCCTTGCTACTGCTACAAACAACGGTGGACAAAATGTTACGGAACGAGCTGTGGATGGAATTTATGCACTGATTGGAACCTGCCCATCCTCTCACTGCAAACGCCAGCAGTATTTAGTTGGTTTACTCATGATACCTAGATTCAATAATATTTTACAATATAGCATAAATTTGCCTAAACTCTGCGTGAAATCACACATGGAAACAACCTCCCTGACTACCCACTGCATGTTCAGCTAACGCAAGATAAACCAGAACTTAAAAAGGCGGAAACGCAGCCTTGCCTCCCCGAAGGCAAGACAGTTACAAGAAGCAGAAAAAGCTGGTTTCTGCCAGACTTACAGAGAAGATTAAAATAAGACAAATTTGTAAGACATTTACTACTAAGATGCTGAAGTATAAACATAAACCCTCCTACTACCTTACCAGGATGCAGTGTCTTCTTGAGAGTAGCAGGAAGGGACTACATTAGACTTCTTTCCAGGATGTTGTCCGCAAGCACCATAACGGTACATCTCTTTTTATAATAGAGTTTAAATGAGTTTAAAAACTGGTTTTATGTACCTGAACTATTTTATAGAACACTGGGTTTTGTGAGAAACACATGGGCCTATCAATTTGCCACACTAGAAACTCAGATTCTTTTTTGTAAATGCTTAAAATAATTTTGAATTTATTTAAGCAAGGAGAGTCACGGTTGACAAAAAAAAATTCTGCAATGGACTTTAAAAAAATTAATACTAATATTTGATCCTAAACGAAGGAAGGTAATTAACTTTCATAGGGTTCAGTGTTATTAGTTGACCGAAAGAAAGAAGTACTGCTGTGTCCTTGACGTTAGGCAAGGATTAAACTCTGGTAAGGAAGATATAATACATACTTTTGACATTCGTCTAGAGCTAACACGTGAGGATGATCATCTTCAGACATGGTTATTACGGCTTCCCGGTTGAAAGCTCCCCGACGTCTCTGGTCAACAGTGTGTCTCGTGATTGAGGATGTGGTTGAACTGGTCCAATAGAGAGTGTCCCAAGCTCTATGATAAGCCAGTCCCTCCACTGACCCAACATCTGGAAAACACAGTTAGAGACAGAGAAAATAAACCTCCTTCTAACAAGATGCTTTTTTTTTTTTCTTTCTCCTTGGAGCTGATGCTACAGAATCACAGAGTTCGACTATTTCAGTTTATTGACTGTCAATTCCTTTATCGTTTCACCTGTTTATTTTTTATCGGTAACAAAGTCTTATTATTCTCATAAAAACAAAAAAAACCCACAGAGAGCAAGATCATTATTAATATCCCTGTACTATATTTGTCAATCCTGACTCATTAAATTAATATTTTTACTACAGTGTCCCCAGATAATACATTAGAAATCACAAGCATTTAAGACGGCAATAATTATTCACAACTTCAAACATCATTTAAGCCAAGTCCTGGGCACGTTTTCACTAATTACTTGTATTATTTAGCATTATCTTTCAACATATTTTCTAAGACGGACAGACATTACATTAATAGGGATCAAAGTGTCCTGTTGTTATTAACTGTACAGGCTTTTATTAAACACCTGAAAAATACAAAAAAAAGACCAACTCCGAAGGTCTCCACATCAATACATCATTTTAATAATCGTTTTCTTTCATTCGACATAAAAAATTGCAGGCTAGAAACAAAAGCAAATATTAATATGCAGCTAAAGCATATATTTAACGTCCAGAAAAGACAAATTGTTTCTGATTCCCATATATAAAAGTGACAGACTGTGAGAAATAGGAGTAATTATTTCCTACTATTATTTTTGAATTACTACAGAAACGTACGTTGATGACTTCACTTATTATTTTGTTAGAAACAAATAACTTCAGAACAGAAGGTTCATGCAGCTTATTAACGAGCTACAGAAGGCAAACATCTAGAAATATAACAAGGATTACATTACGCTGATTATTAGAATTTACATTTGCCTGGCTGGAAGATGTAATTTTTACCATGCAATTCATATACACAAAACAGAAAGTCCCAAATTAAGTTTGGTCACACTGAAAGTGATAAACACTGAACCAAAACTATGAGGCAAATAAATCAAAAATATGAGACAAATAATTATTTATCAGGGTTTTTAAAATATTTCTCTTTCTAAAGCATTCGAAGATCTTTTGGCTACGTTTTTATGACTTATCTGTAGAGAAGTCTCGGAGACTTGTCTTAAAGAATGAACAGAAAAAGTAAATTAGATGATACTCCTTAAAGACAGTTGAATATATTTTAAAAGGATTTTTCTATTTATGAAGGTCAATTGATAAAAAAAAAAAATATGTTCAGCTCACAAGTAACTTAAGTGAATGGGTTTAAAAACAGCATTGAAGGCAACTTGAAAAAAGTTATAAAAAAAGTCTTCCGAGCACTGCAGAGATGACCCTTTTGATAACAAATTTGGTTTTCAAAAAGATGAATGGGCTACACATATCCTTCAAATGCAATATTTAGTTTATTATTTTGATCTCTAAGCATCAAAAACATTGAGATATAGGAAGGTTTTGTGTTTTGTTTCACAAATCAGCAACTGAAGTCAAAGACAACAGTTCTTTCAAACGTCGTGACAGAGATGTTCAACTACCTACTGAAGCATTGTGAAGCCAGTCAGAACATGCCTGCATGCAGGATTATCTGCTCTGGTTTACGCAGGTTCTGGGTTGGTCTGTCTATAGTACGAACTGAGAAAGTCGGCTGCTTCATTCTTCGGTCTTTGCACCCCTGAGCACCAACACCACCTTCGGCGGGCAACCTTCAGAACAAGACAATCCCTTCTGAGATGTAACGCATGGGTTGTTCTGGTTGTAGCATAAAAACGTGCTACTCTTTCTGAAAGTATAAACCACCTTGGGGAGTGTAAACAAGATCACATCACGTTTTGTTCCGTTTCGCCTACAGAGACCTCCCAACCCCTGAAATCTCTACAGCTTAAACTCAATCTGTGATTCTGTGACATACCAAAACTATCACTGACATAGTAACACCAAAATATCACTCTTATGACTGACGTACGGCCGGCACACAATTTTAGACTTCAAGAGCCAGAAGAAATCCTAAAATTAATGATAATTCCTCCGAGCCAGAGAAACACAACATAGGCTTCAAAGTAAACGTGGACTGCGGAAATCATCCCAGAGGCACCAGGTCAAACCACGCATCCCTGAACCACCCTGCTCCCCGGTCCGGGGCCAGGGGACACTCCCAGGGGCACAAGTCTGTACAGTTCAGATACGGGCTCTGATGTACTTCTTGGTCAATTCCTACAAACCTTCCACTAACTGTGAAATTAAAAGAAAACTTAGTGACTGTGATCAGTGTTAAAACACAGAGCCAGAAGACAATTTGAACTTAATCCACTAATTTCCATTAAAACTATCTGATGAATCCCAATTTACCACTACTAACAATTCTCTAAACTAAACCCAACCCTTTTAGATATAATCTAGACAATGCTCTTAGATACATGGTTTATCTCTTATGTTCCCCCGTGTGGAGGTAAGAGTTGGTCTCCGTGATCCCTGTGGGTCTCCAACTCAGGATAGTCTGTGATTCTACTAAAAATGTCAGAAGATGTATTGACATTTTCTGACCAGTTCTGCTTGCTATTTGTAATGAACAAACCATCAGAGCATTTATTGCACTTCTTTTACCTTTCACATCTGTGAACGTCGAGTGTTTCCTTAGCTTTATATGGAAGTTTTTACAAACATGAAATCAAGTCTTTGCCTTGTGGTTAAAGGCATAGCCCTCACGAGGCGAGGATTTAACTAAAATTTGCTGCTAATTACATTCTCCATTTGAAAGATGACTATAAAAAAAAATCTCCCCTCATGTAACCTCTTGAATTTCTATCAGCTTTAGCTTTGTTTCATGTCTGAATCTGTCAATAAACGAAAGCGAACTGTTTATACAGCATAGTCTAAAACTCTTCTGTATTAGACAAAAGATAATAATGTTGTTCCCCAAATTCATATCAATCTTTTTATCAGTAATAAAATAGACATCAACTCAGGCCACAAATGGTCCTAGAAATGGTCCTCCAGACACTTTCAGGTGGTTCCTTAAAACTGAAATCTTCTAGCAACTTCATACTGCCAAAGACAGGATGCTGGAGAATATGCCAAAGCAACTGAGTTTTAGTGTTGTATCATTACCACTTTGCATTGGTATTACTTTTTTATTTAGTGTTTTGCACTTCCTTAAGGAATACTCTAGAGCCCCTGCCCCCCCCCCCCCCCCCCACTCATATACATTTT